>NW_019213505.1:57076-91877 GCF_002532875.2 Varroa jacobsoni
CTAGAAATGGAGTTGAGAAGAAGGCTTGCGAAGAGGTAACTTTTGACCGCTATCGGTTATACTGCCTGAAGCTTGTCAAAGTTATATACATATATATATATATATATGTATATATATATATACAGAGAGAGAGAACAACATAGTACTGGTAGTAGAACTTACATCTGGCTTGTATTTACTTTTTTGAGCATATTTTGTGAACATATAAAAGCTGGTGAAGCTTGATCTAGACGTTACTCACATAACAAAAAAATAGCTTCCTTTATGCGAATTTGTATGTAATGAGAGAGTTCCATTCGTTTCCATGTTTCATTGCGAACCTATTTTGGCAATCCGTGAACCTCATCTTGGACACCCTCTCGCACAGTGCTGAGATATGTACACACAATCATATATACAAGATAATTTTAATTCTATCAGCACACAAAAAATAATATTCATATTGACAGAAAGTTTTCCCTGTTTCGTGCTGAAGTTCTGTGCTTTGCCGATGCTCGACACAACGCTAATCGTCCAATTCGTAAAGTACATGAACCCTATGAATTATATAAGATCCTCACCAAATGAACAGTCAGTTAAAGACATCAACATTAAATTGAATGCCAGTTCATCATGAATGCCAGAGGTCATCTTCATACTTGCCGAATTCTTGACACAAATTAGTATTTCGATGTTAACGAGCGTCTTCGAAATAGTACAAAAAGCACTTAAAACTTCCACAGTGTCTCGTCTATTATGGTAGCAGCATAAGCCGGTCTCAATGATTTCCGGGTCTAAATTATCGTCCGAAGCGTCCCAGTTAACATGGCCAAGTTAGACGACAATTACTCATCGATTTTTGCATATCTACACCAAGACGGTTAGACGTACATTTAGATAAATTTGCCAAGACTCGTTCCAAGTGTACAGTTATAGTCTTCGGCGACGCAGTCTTCACAAATACAACTGGAATATTTTCACTTTAGCCACAGATCAGACGGTGACATCATCGAGCCTGATTGACGACGCTGCCTTTGCCATCGACATTCATTGAGACTTTGCGTTGTTTTGGCGTAATCGGTGATCACAACGACTATAATTACACATTTCAGACAACTGTCGTATTCGTTAAAGATTGTCTCATCGTAGTTCTTCAACTAGAGAAACACTTCATCTAAATACGGGCCTAACCTAACCTAACCTACGGTAGGCTTTCAAGTTTGTAGCTCAGTGGGTGCTACTGTATTACATTATGATGTTCTAAATAGAAGCAACGATTTACCAAATCTCTCCCAATAAAGTAAAGTATACGCATGATCAGCTACAGCTGGTGCCGCTATTAATTACTTTATTCTTATACAGAGTACGGAACGCGCGAACCAAAGTAACCTAGGTAGAAATTTCGTGTCAGTATCTACACGAGTTATAGACTTCAAAATCAGTATAGTCATACATACATGCACATATTTCTCCATTGACACTATATATTATACTTGTCAATAGATACGGGGCGCCTGCAAAAACAACAGAGGGCGTTACAGTAAAGGTGCGCAACAGTAATAACGCCGATGGCTGCTAAAGTCTGCGCTTGTTAAGATAATGAATATGCAAATGCCGGTCAATCCTTTTCGACTACGTCGATCTACGATATGGCAGAGCCAGCAAACAGGCGAACGAGTTTCCTTCGACTAAGCGAGTGCAGCTACAGTTGTAGCGTGATTTCGTTCGTCTTCTTAGTTTTTGCTCACTCGATCGTAGCTTTCGGCTGTCGCTGTCTCAATGTGCTACGCTGATCCTCGTGTTTGGCGCTTGTCGCGCGCTCATTCATCGCTCGACTCACCCAATCGCTGTTGCCGTCTGTGACTCAAATCCGTATTCTCTCTAGGTCTCTTCCTCTATCCTTTACTTCGTTGACTGTTTCCCACTCGCTTCATTTTCTTTCACTCACTAGAAGACGTCGCTTGACTTATGGGGTGTTTCTTGTATGCGGCTGCCGTTGCTGTTACTGCTCCAGTCGAATCTTGTGACCCAATGTGCCGTTGTTTTTGTGCTTGATGTTAGATCGCATTGCAAAATATCTAGTAGAATGCTGATTTATTTGAAATGGACGCTGTATGATAATGGTCGTGTTGTTTATGTTGTCGGTATTTGTTAACGTTATTGTCCTTATTGCTGTTGAGGTGTTCGTCGATTCTGTGAAGTCAGCTACTCCACTGTATTCGGTTATCCTAGTGGTAACACCGTTATTGTTGTTACTGCCGCTGTTGCTGTTCTTGTGGCAATTGTTAATGTCGCCAAAGCCTGTTTCGAGGTAGTGGAATGGATGACATTTAAATTTACATCGGCAGCGCAGTGGAAACACCATCGTCAGCTAGAACGTAATGCCCAATCATCAAACCGACCGCTCGCTCGCTCGCTCGCTCGCACGCACGCACGCACGCACGCACGCACGCCCGTCCATCCGTCCGTCCGTTCCCTTGTTTTCGCGACCACCAGCCGTGTAGGCAGCGCAGGAACAGCATTCGTGGCAGTCGCAGCTGATTCTTTAGCTGCTGTTGCAAGTATCCTGCTAATCGTAACGGCAGCATCAGCAGTCACTAACTGGCTGCGGCTATGGCCATTGCGGTTAGCAACTTTTGTCGCTGTTATTGTCAAGGCAAGCCTTCACAGAGCGGGGCACGGCTAGCGTTATTTCCGCTTAAAACAACGGCAAAAACTGTCACTGTTTATTGCCGGGCCGCTTTAGCGTCTGGCGTCTGACGAACGACGTTCGATCGTGGCTTAGCATATCATATAGTACGACGACGACGGCAACAACGGCATCGCCACGAACTATTATAGTAAACATGCATATCTTTCCCTTACCTGGAAAGCAAAACCTGTCCTATCCAGCACAGCTTCCGACTGATATCGTCATATATAATAGTAAAGCAAAATATTGAGTAGCGGTAGAAATTTTCGAAATAGTTTTTTCTTATATGCCGATGAAATACATAAGAGACAGACAGCTGAAGAGAGAAAAACATCAAGGTGGAGGGTAATCCCCAAAAATGCAGAAATGCTTGCGATCTAACCGATCCGTGGCAGCGAAATGAGTCGCTTGCTGATTGAGGGATTGTTGTTGCTGTTGATGATGATGGGTGCACAGTCGTCTCATAAGACAACACCAATAGCTACGTCATTAAGACTTTTAGTTGGCCTCAACTTGTGCAGTTTGTTGTGAATAGCCGAAACAACTCGGTTTAAGCGTTAAGCTCCCCACAAACAGCTGATACCTGTTAGCGTTAGTGCCCCATAACCGTAACGGACGAATTCCCTCAGACAGTCCCCGCGGTTTATATATATATATAAACGTTCGAATAATAAGCAGTCGAAATATGCAGCCTTCAAGGTGTTCTTAAAGCTATGCAATCACTGCCAAGTAGACAGAGGTGTTTCGTAAGAAATCAGTAAAGCGCCTCAATTTGTGTGACCTCATTTTCAGTAGTTGGGGGCACCTTTTGACTAGCACAGCATCTATCCGAATACCTGTAAGAATCAGCAGACAGGTCTGTTTTCGACATGTTTGTTTTGTTAAGTAAAAAATTTATGTACTAAACACAAGCTGACTTTCGTTCTAGTTAGCCAATACAGATTCTAGAATACGCTGGTACACACTCGCTCTCAATATCTGCTATCTTTTGAAGTCATGTTGCTGTGAGTGTCGTTTGGTTGATCAGAGAAAAACAGATTGGCTTTTAATTAGTGCACAATATTGAGAGCGTTTGTTCTTTACAAGTGCGATGTTAAGTTGAGATGTAAAAGGTACGTAGCGTCTCTTTTTCAAAATATCTATCTAAAGCAACAGCAAAGACGGCTCGCGTATATATATATATATATATATATATATATATGTTGGGTTCTTTCATTGCCTAGACAAATTACTTATGTTACAGGTCTGACTGGGAAACGCTAATTGAAAATTGAGCAAGGGTCTGACGATTGCAGAGGAATTGCCACTGATCATTTGAAAACAGCATAACCACTATGAACTCTGAAACTAACTGGATTTGACAAAGAGATCCGCATAGTGTTCCCCATACTAAGTGCAAAAAACATACCCTATCTACGATCAATAAATAAATTGCAGTAATCAAAACTAGAAAATTAAACAGGGTTTTCTCAGTTCGTTTCTCTACAATTTGCCAAACCAAATATTGGTCCCATATAATTATAATTCGAATAAGCTCAAGAGGTTGTTCATTAGGGTTTCTATTTTCGAACTTAGCTAATTGAATCAATTGTATTTTATCCATATCAGGCAGTTGTTTTCCACTAATAACCTATATAGTTTAAACGAACTGTTCGTCTTCCTCGAGTGGCTTTTTCGTTGATAAAGTTTTCTCATAACATCTGCTCTTATATTCAGATAATTACCTGGACCCTGAACGATACAAACACGTTGGTTTCCTACTTCTCTAGAAGCTTCCTTTCTCTAAATTGCCGACATTGGTTATGACCCTCCTTCAACTGTGAGATCCACCATCGTTGTCCTTACGTTCATCATTATTTTCTTCAGCCACTCGAAATCAGTCGCTATTAGCTGATAGTGTACACTTCGTGCTGCGATACAATCTCTATCAGTAATCAATACACGGGTTAGCTAGACAGCGAGTGCAGTGTATGAGTGGTATAAACATGAAGTAAAACAGCAATAGATTGACACCCGTCAATGACTGGCAGCGGTAGCGCCAAATGTATTGTTACTGGCGTCTTCTCTCCCTATCTCTACCTTATAACATCGACCTATTCCATCCGTGCCTCTGGTGTAGTTTCGTTAATCACGTACTGCTAATCGGGAATGAGCGAAGCATAAAGAACACAAGAATAGTATGGATAATCAGAGGAGTCGAATCAGCTAACAGCCTGCCGGCAGCAGCAGTTAATGTTGTCGAGAGAATTGGACAACAAAAACGATGACTGATGCAAGACGATATGCATAGAAATCCTTTTCCTTGATCGTTCCCTCGCCCTCTCGCCTCCTCAGACTGTTCTTCGACGACACTCTTGTGTGCAAGCACGGGACGGCACGGACGAAGCCCACTATCTCATTTTTCGTATTATCACTGTATATATGATTGCTCTGCCTGTGGGGTCGGACAGGACGTCGCTTCTCGGCACGCCGCTCTGTCGCTTCGGCTTGGCTCGCTCTCGGCCCGATAGGGTGAGTAATTGCCAGAATCATCAGCAACGCGACGGGCAAGGGAGGTCAGGCGAAAATGGATAAAGATAACGAGAGCAACTGTAACTAAAACAACGCCATGGCATAGTCCAGTGAAATGTTATCCTCTTGCAAGGAGCTGGTTGTGTTTAGCTGCTGCCGGGTGTGGCTGTGGGTCTGTCTGTGTGTCTATTAAACGGCGATCCGCCATGCATGGGAGTAAGCAAGGGGCGGGCGACCACTGGACTCAAGGAGTCGGTGCGAGAATCCTTTCATCGCCAGTAGGCGACCTCGACAACATCTACTCACAAAACAATAATTCGCAACAAACAATTGGTTGCTGGAAGAAATCCAGCACTGAAAAGCAGCAGCAGCAGCAAGTTGTACATAAAGTTACATGATGGAAGAGTATGTTGATTAGCTCTGTGTTAAGTTCGGAAAACAGGAGTAACAAAAGCCTACTGAACTGATGACCGGCTAACTGTGTCCTATATAAAATTATGTGTGCATCAAAAAATCAGAGGAAGTTCAAATAGTTTAAGGTAATGAATTTTAAGATCTAAGCTGTCACGTAAGTCTCTACCACTTAAAAGCAAATTTGGATGGTTTTATTGATAAATGTGTTTATGCGTTCTCACCTGAGTCAAAATCGTTTCTGGGTTATTTTTCACCCTAGTTATATCATATTTTGGCATACTTTAATTTTCATGAGCTTACTATTTTGAGTCGTTCTATGGCAAACTTTTTCCATCCATCCAATCCATAAGGCGACTTAGCGATTCGTAAGCACGAGCTAAGATCTCCTCATGGTCAAAGTAGCCTACAAAAGTGCTACAAACAGGCACGAGCTCGAAATGGGCCATATTAGAAATTGCTTAGCTACAATTATACACGTGTATGGTGTAAAGCTTCTAAATAAACAAAATGGAACTAATTAAACTAGATGGATGAATATACTGATTGATTTGATCTATTAACAAACCGCACAGATGATGCCCGCTCTCAACTAAGACGTGAAAAAGCCTTCTTCGTAAGAAAAACAAACAGGTGACGAGTCTGTCGAGGCTCTTTCAAAAAATCTAGCCCGTGGTTGCTACTTCCGTTAGGCAGAAATGATTCTTAGAGTGGCAAAAACAAATATATATATATATCATATTCGATTCTGCAGAATGACGATCCGTGTCGATGTTCATGAGTATCTTAATGTAAAACGACTACAAGCGAAACCTAACGATATGCTTCAAACCGTTATGTAAACAGCAACGTATCAGCGTACAACTGATGTGTACATATATTTTTCAACTGCTATTGTCATGAACAGACAGCAAATTTATGATTCAAGCATCATAAAAAAACAAACAAAAAAGGCCATCGTCATTATCACCACCATCAATAGACGGGTGGCCCACCCATTGTAATATATGCACGTGACAGTACTAGCTTTCTATGGTGTTTAAAGTAACGCTTACGATACGAATACTCTACAAACAAAATTTAATTATGCTGTTTATCCATGCGCCGTCTTACCTTAAGTGCGTTGAGGTCGATGTCATCGAGCGAACAGTTGACACTGGGCGCAACGGCCATCGTGATGAATGCTAACGGTTGACATCGATGCACGAATGAAAAAAAGGGAAAAAATGAAGGTAAATCTAGTTAGTTAAGTTAAACTAGCAACCCGCGACCATTTAAACGGTTCACTGTACTATATTTTGCGAAAATGTAGTAAACAAGGCACGAAAGCAGTATCGAATGAATCAAGCAGGTACATTTTAAGGGACGTTGCGTGGTGAATGTAAAATGTTATTACATCTTATATTTAATTTGTGTGAAGCACGCGGCAGTATTTTTCGCATAGTAGATGCATGTGAGCATGAGCACGATTTCAACCGAACAATGAACTATTTTTATCCCTTGATAATAAACTATATGCTGTTCTTAATGCGACCATATATACAAAGTGATGATAATGTTTTGAAATAATTTCGATGTCGTCTGCACATCCTTGACGCACGTACCTGTTCAATGTGTTTACGGTTGACCTAGACTCGAGCTTTGATATAAGGCCTAAGCCATCCACAGTGTTCAAACATTCCCACTTTTATTTTTAACGCCTATTTCATCATGGTAGTGAGAGAATCAGTGCTACTATTCCTATGCTTTTTCTTCAGACTCTTGCTCCATCACGCTCGTTACTAAGAAAGCTAGAAGATCAAAACCTAGGTCTTTAGTCGTCCAAAGGTATTTGCGCTATAATATGCTGGCCGGTTTTTCATTAATTTGCCCAAAGAAGTGGACACGCCATTTACTTGAGGGGCGTATAACTTAAAATGATGACGTAGCCATTCCTTGGTTTCATCAACTTTTAAAACATTGAAAGTAAGCTTTGTTTACAAATACGCCATCCCGAAAGAAAAATAGTGACATCACTCCTACACTGGCCTTAACGTTTAGAGCGTGGACATTGGCAAAAATTACAGTTAAACACGTCATTCGCTTATACGTTTTTTCAAGCATCCGACGGTCTACTTTTTAAAAAAAGTAGACTGTCGGCTACTTCAAAAAACGTATAAGCGAATGACGCCAAAGAAGTTTCTTGGCTGTGTTAGCTTGTATAACTTCAATGACTTAGGACTTGAACCTAAAGTACTATTTAACAACTCGAACAGTGGTAGGTTTAAACGTAATGCCTTTAGCCGGTAGGGCGCGCACCGAGCAACTAGGATCGTTAGAGACGCATTTTTTCACCTGTAGTAATTGTTAAGTTCCTGATGCGGGTTTCGTGCCTTGCTCCTCCTGTACTGGCCTACGGAGACTTGTTTCGGTTTTTTCAGCAGCCGCATATTGGTCGCAACCAACGACTTCGGATAACCAGGGAAGTTAATAGCCTCAATGGGGGACGAGCGAGAGAGAGAGGGCGGGGGGGGGGGGGCAGGATCGTCTACACTGGCAATATCAGCCAGCAGCTGATTAAATTTCAGTGATCTCCGTCATAATGAGCTTTTGCTCTTATTCTAGGCAAACCAGTAACAAAAATATCGGATAGATGTGTGTCGACTATGATAACAATCAAAGAAGATTTTTTCGCAATGTATTGCTGTCAGTTTGTACACGCAGTAACGTGGGATACCCTATTATTGGTAAACTCTACTACTAATGATCATACACGGCTTGTTTATTTACTTTAACAGGGACTTGAGTCAAGTGATCAATTCAACACCCTTGTAACAGGCTAAAAAGAGGGAAAAATTAACACAACCAAGACACTATGCTACGCACCTCTTATACAACGCCGGCATCAGTGACTACCGCAGGCTTAAGGACTATAGTTGAATGTATAGCCTGTCCGAAATCGAATCGATCGAGCGAATTTGTTAAATCTACTGATGGCTATAACAATTGCTAGCAATCGGCGAGTGTCTTAGAGATGGAGAGAGAAAGTATTCTGGAGATAAAAGAACGGCTGGAAGCAAACAGCACAGTGGGGTGTTTCCAACACAGCTATTGCGCAACATCACCAAAATCGAACGACGCCAGTACCGCGAAACCGAATGAGAGTGTCGTCGGTCGAGGTCGAGCTGGAGGCTGTTCGTATAGGTTGTTATTGATATTGTCGTTGCTACTGCCGCAATTCCTGTCGCTGTTGGTCAGCAGCTGCTAACGGCCGTAACCAGATCAGAAAATGGCCATTGTGAGCGCCACTTATGCTATAGCTACTACCGGCCGACGCAATCACCAGAAGCATCATGAAGATACTAAATAGTGGTATTACTTGTAAGTACTGCTGGGGAAGGTACAAGTGGCTTAGCGGACGGAGGCTGCTGGTGCGTCGGTTATGGTAGGCCAATCCGGCACGAGCTTGTAAACGAATTCACCCACTGGCCTAAAGCAGAACGATCTAGCCGGTCGATCTAACTGAGCTTTACTTACTACTCTTAAGTGTCCGAAAGCTCCCACGATAAGCACGCGCAACACCCAAACAACGAAGCGGGATAGCACGAATGACAAATTTATTAAGACCACTAATACAACCGGTCCAGCTCATGCTGTTTGTACACTACTAAAATTAATTACGAACTACTATTGAACGTGTTTTCTATTATATTGGTAGCTAAATGTCTCGAGTTACCGCCGCGAAGCTTTTCACCGGGCGGCTGGCTCCCAGCACGAAACGAAGTGTGTCTATGCCCGGATGCGAATCTAAACCACCACGGATTCCTAAGATTAACAACCATGTGCCTTATTCACTAAGCTATCACCGGGCTTGTACGCTGTGAATAGAAATCATCACAGTTTACTACGGAAGTATGTGCTCGTGGGAACTCACGATTCCCAGATTATGCTGCAATGCAAGTAATGGAGTAAAGGAACGTTTTAAAATCCCGATAATTTTAATCTCTAGTCTAAACAGAGATCCTTCGATCTCTATCGATCGATCACAACCAGAACCTGCCTAGCTAACCGTTTGAACTAAATTCTAGAGACAGCTGCAGCCTTACCCACGGGCTTCTGCTATTAAAAACATATATTTTACCGGTGCATAAGTAAAGGGTAATTATATTTATAGGTATAGGAAGTAGGGTATAACTCCTAGAGCTAGCTCCCATACAGTTATAACCTAATATAGCCTAAATACAATATGTCACACAACACATTGAGGTCACTTATTTATGAGCAAATTTTTCACACTGATGATAAACCAACGCAGAAGGTGCTGTCGGCATTTCTTAACAGTGGCGCGATGTTACTCTCAATGTACTTGAAAACTGAAAAATTGTAAGTTCTTGCGCTAAGCCTATGACCAAGAAAATTAATAATACGCTCAATGGAAATTAACATACTTTGTCCTCTAGGGGCAGAAGTCTTTGTTCAATCGGTTCCATCTACCTTTTCAGGAGGAAACCTTAGCAACCCACAAAAAAACATGGCAATCGTGTGAGGTCGGGCAAACCCGTCACTGAGACAATACAGATTGATCGGTTAGGGAAATACAACCAGATCAGCTAAAAAAAAAAAACTA
Source organism: Varroa jacobsoni (assembly GCF_002532875.2). Classification (NCBI taxonomy): domain Eukaryota; kingdom Metazoa; phylum Arthropoda; class Arachnida; order Mesostigmata; family Varroidae; genus Varroa; species Varroa jacobsoni. Next base: position 67,276 of record NW_019213505.1, read on the forward strand.
AAAACTGTATCAGGGGAATCGATTTAGTTCCGTCGAATAGTATTAAAGGGCTGGACAACTGCTGGGCTTTTTGGTAATGCTGGCAACACGCACAGTGTGGTATTAACCGTTGTAATAGCGATGGAGTAGCCAAGGTGGTAACCCGTAGCACTGGACGGCCGAAGCATCGCGACACAGCCACTCCCACGCTCAACTGCCGTCATCATCGTCATTGATGTAGTTGTAGAAGTACAAAATAGCAATGGTTGACATTGTTACTGGCGCGGACCAAACTTGACAACGACGATTTCGCCAAGAAAACAAATGCATGCACATACTTGGCAGAAGGCTGCACCAAAAAACAACCTACTTTTCTGGTTTAATAATTGCATGATAGGGTTATGGTATCAGCGAAAACAGCACATTTATAGATCGACATTTTTTTCGTGCTAAGAGTCCTCTGTGATTCGAGAAGACCTACTTTCCTTTAATAGCGGCACAGCAAAACAGAAACAAACAACAAAACCTCAGTCACCTCTTTGTAGCTATGTTGTGACAGCTCGTAGCGTAAGCATTATACAGATTTCGGGTCGTTTTTTCACGGAACTTTGTAATACACGGCGACATTCGAATAACTACAATAAACAAACAAAGTGACGGGCATTATAGAAATAGACGGTGGTCTATTATTAAAGAGCGCGGTTTTCCATAATGCTGAAAAGAATCATCTATTTGTTATCTGCCTCTTAGTCATTCTTTTTCCTTCCATTGTGCCATTCTCTGACTGTTGTTATTTCATCGGCTGAGTTCGCACCTGATGGCCTGCTGGCGGCGTCCGTCGGCTGGAAGAACTGTTCCCCTTAACAGGCTCTGCCTGGACCGCTGATCATTTCACATCGCATCTGCACAACTACTGTAACAGAAGGATGACACCGGACGATGGGTGACGAGCACATACAACGGATACACTAACACAAATCAGTTTAAATCAATGCTCCTTTTAATAATTCGATTGCCGTTGCTTGCTGCCGCCTCACACACAATCATACAACGCAATACTGGGGGATGGGGGCTTACAACATAACCTGGTAGGTACACAAGCACACAAAGAACGAACTCTTCTTCAGGCACGATTCCCTCGCCTTTCTCCAGATAAGTATAATTATATCCAGCAGCGCCGTATCCTCTACAATGATATAGCAATAAAATCCCTACGGAACACCCGATGTTTGCACGGCATTATGACACAGCACACGCACACCAATAGCTCTTCTTTCTCCACAGGCTACAATGGGTCTAGTAGTGGTGTTATTCGCGATATATGAGTTCGCTGTAAGTGGCAAGCAACTGGCCAACTCGAACGGCAGCGGACGCAATGCACGAGCTGCGATAGCAGTACCCAACGTAACACAACCGGCCCGGCCCGACCCGACACGAACTAACGCGGATCGCCGCCACTAGTGGAATGAAGAAGCAGTCGCCAGTCAGCACGTCGAGCGAGCTAAGGATTGACGGGCACGGCGGAAGGACTGACTATGACGACAACGACGATATTCGTGTTGGTAGTGATAGCTGGAGCCACTTTAGCGCTAGTGATGTTCGATTCTGTCTCTGTTGTACTGTCGCGACTGTGACCCGCTACTGCTGATTATTCACACACAGAACCGAGAGCTAGCAAGCACGAGCGCTGTATCTCCATGGAGTTGGTGGTCTCTCGCTATAGAGCTAGTCGTCTGCCTGTTCGATGCTTGTTGTTGTGCTGGGAGGCGGCTGTAGCGAAATGCTATGTCTGAACAGCACACAGCGCAAGGCTCTCAGCTTGTTTGAGCCGTCGTCGTCGTCGTCGATTCACTCACTGACGGCTGATTGACGACTGACTCGAGTTTCTTTAGCTGCTGCTGATGCTGTTGTACGCGAGTCAGCAATTTACTTGCTAGATTCAACAGTGGCCAGAAGAGGCGACGGCTCTCCTACGGCGCTACGGCTCTATATAGAAAATAGCCAGCAGTCATCATAGCACAACAACGTTGAAGTAATCACACCAGTAAGCGAGGCTGTAGCAAGCACACCGATCATTAGCCGCCCGTTGCTAAACACCTGCGCAGCAGAACAGTGCCCAGCACGAATGAACCTCAAATGGCCGAGCTCTTTTTTGGTGTTTCGTTTGATTTGTCTCTTTTTTTTGCTGCTACAGTATTACCGCAGCATGCCCCGCCATCAGTAGTCGAAGACAGCCACGACTACTTGCGCCGTCGGCCACCACACTCGTCGTTCGGCAGCAACCCCCGTAGCTGCTGCTGCTGCTGTTGCTTTTCTTCTATCTGTCCTTTGTCTGTTTGTCCACTAGTCGATCGTTCTCCGCTGATCGCCGTCTGAGTCACACTCGACTAGAACAGAATCAGCACAGCACGGCAGAGGCAGCACCAGCCGCTTGCTCAGCGCTCTCTTATTCTTGGTTTACTCACCAACTCGCTCAGTCGCTCGATCACTGCTTACCGCTGCTGCTCGCGACTCGCCGCCCTCTGCTGCTGCTCTGTGTGTCTGCTACTTTTACGGACCACCTTTGCTTGCTCAGTTCCTGCTGCTGTCGTTGCGACGGCGGCTGTATTGCTGCTGTTGTCTGCCTCTTCGCCCACCGTCTATCCAGACCCACTCTGCTCTGGTTCTGGTACTCTACGGCGGCGGCGGCGGCGGCGGCGGCGGCAACGGCAGTAGCGGCGGCGGCAACAGCACAGCAGCAGCTTCTGCTGCGCTTAGTCCGCTTGAACGCGGCTGATTGTAAGATGCCCTACCGGTGGCAGCAGCAGCAGCAGCAGCGTGTTACAATGACTAACATCGCCCGATGATCAAACGCCACTTTAGTCCAACGACACACACAGACCGTGCTCGTTACCGCTAGAACGAGAGAACGCAACACGGGGTAGCGGCAGCGGCGGAAATGACGACGACGGTGGCGAAAACGACGACAGTGACGAAGAATCCGATAGGCATACCATTACACAGCACCGCTCTGCTGTGAGAACTGATAGAGTAGCTGGGCCCATTCGCGCTGTCTGCGCCGGGTATACGGCCGCTAGTTAGCTAGCCAGATAATCCTGTTCCTGCTCGCCAGCTCTCTCGCAGTGTCGTTCTCGCAACATGGCGGCTGGACGATGTGGTGCTGATGGTAGCGGTACCGCTGGTGCTACTGCTGGGCTTTGCTGCTGCTGCTGCTGCTGATGCAGAGGGTGAGGGCGGAGAGAGGCGCTGGCGAGCGACCAAGAAACAACGAACAAACGTACGGTTGAAAAGAACGGGCGATTCGACTGGAAGGTCCAACCGATAGCAGAAGAAGCAACAGTAACAATATTCCAAAAAAATTAGTAACAGCAGATTTAGCGGAGATAAAAAAAAGAAGAACGAAGGAGTATTTGTTAGGACGGAATGGGACGGGCGACTAGAAAACGGGATTGCCTTGAGTTCCCCAGTCGGTTTTAATAGAACGACGAATATAACGATCATGCTGCTGTTGTTGTGCTGATGGCAGGCTGTGTAGGAGCTTGTTCTTGGGTAAGTTTGGCTTGGTTTCCGTTACGTATGCGAACATGGATATGGCTAATGCATGATCGAAACTCACAGGTGCTAAATGATGTGGGTAGAACGAACCAGAAATAAAATAATTAAAAAGTTATCACAATTAGAGTCTAAATTTTATTATGTTAAATTAAATGTTGTTATAAATATATGGAAAAGTTACTAAGCGAGATTCGAAACTGCAGTGCAATAGCTAGACTAACAACAGTAGAAGGCAGCACCAGCATCAGTGTATCATAAGTGGAGAAAATTCGCTAAATTGTTACAACTATAATTGATTAGGAAAAATGTCATTAATATATTTTAGTGTCATCAACTGTACATACTGAAAGAAATCGTGATATTTGGTAGCAATCCGTGCGGCATAACAGCGGTGGAGGTGAATAATTCAAGAGCTGGCGCGCTTCCTCGCCTTGAATGAACGCATTCGCTCGGCCATCTTGTTGTAATAGAGAACTAGTCTGTGAGTTGGGTTATTCATCGTTCGCGATATTCCAGGCCAAAAAGCCGACGGTTTTCGGCGTCATACCTAGTAGCCCATCTACGGGCATTAGCTCCGCGGCTCGACCAAGGTATGTACATACTGTGGGTGGACCGGCTGTAAGCACGCATACATTAATTTTCTAGGAAAGCTGTTGCTTATCAAAGCTAAAAGCGTGTTACCTTTTGGCTTGCTGGGCCCCCACCGCGCACTAGAAGAGGCCGGTATGTCTGATCAGATGAATCTTGTGTTTTAGTCTTTATCGCGTCCGGATTCGAGGAGTTTAGGCCATACTAGGCTTGACCTACGAGGGTCCGAAGCTATTAGCCTCGACAAATTTCTTAAATGACATAACTAGCTGCTGCTGCTGTGTTGATTTTGGATTTCGTGTAAAGTCGTAATAGCTAGCCAGACGGATCTATGAACAATGGATCATCCAGCGATTGCTATGCCAATTTAATCAGCCAGGCTGCATGATAACAACTCAGCTTTAAGGCACATCGATCCGGCCACCGTTAATGCCATATGAAACACAATATTTGTGCCCCTCTACGAATCTCATACAAATATGTGTCCCTTTAACTCTAGGCCGTTTTTGAGCCCTGCATTATTATTGCGGGCTTTACCCAGCAGTTGAGTTAAATCAGTCTATCCATCAGCCATCCATCCATCCATCCATCCAGCTAACCAGCAAGAGCTAATGGCCATCTAGCCAGAGGACTTGCCCACTGGCAAACTCGCATCGCTCGTTGGTTTCGTTGTGGTGTACGTACGTACGACACCCGTCCCTGGCCGCTTTGCTGAATAGACGTGTCTAACTCTTCACAGTACGTAGTACCTCCAACTTTCTTTCCCTATGAGAATGTGAGTGTGTATTACTGATGTGGTCATTTCTGTGTGTAGCTATGAGCTTGTGTTTGTGTTTGTGTGTGTGTGTATGTGTGTATATGTATGTATGTATTTATGAATGTTAGTCTGCGCTTTGCTACTCAGTTTACCTCCAAGTACATCACTGTACCTGTCTGTATGGCTGCTGCGTTTATTGCTATATTATACTGCTAGATAGATATTTTTAAGCACCTAGAGCTGTTAGTGCTGCCGCTCCTCCAAAGCTGCTGAAGTCGATGTGCGTCATGTGAAAATCTTTTTTTCAGTAGATTTTAAAACTGAAAGCAGGAAAAAAGAGATAAAAGAGAGCAAAATAGACGAAGAATAGAAAAATAGATCATTTTCCCTATTTGTCACTGGCTCCCCATAGTTCCACAAAATTTTTGATTGTGTCGAAACTATGAGCTGTTTCATCCAAGAACCCGGTGCACCATCGAGTCGATGCAAGTGCAAGCCAGTGAGTCGTTTGCATTGAAATTAGGGATTACAGATACAATTCGTCAAGAGAGACTCGCTAGCAGCAAATTTCGTTCCTTGAACAACCTTGGAAATTAAGAAGCCCTGTACAGTACGACGACTGTGACTTGGGTATAGCAGCGTTTTAGTACGAGAAATAATTGTAGTAACACTTGCAATGGTCGTAAGCTGTTTGTAAAGTGTGTGTGTGTGTGTGTGTGTGTGTTCTACCCAGCGCTGTTGCGCAGCGTTCCCTCTCCTTGACCCCGGAAGAAGGGAGGGGAGATGCGACCTGGGAATGCCTGTGGGGTGTTGGGCTGTAAGATTTGGGAGTCGCTGGCTACCAGGGCGGGGTACTAACCCCCAGGGAGATCTACACCCCCGTCTCTTAGGTACATTTAACAAAAGTGGTGCACAGTGGCGTACTAGGAGATTGCGTGTCGGTTGGATTGGCCACAGGATAAAGGAAGGAATTTTCTGTAGGTGTTTGGAAAAGTCCAACACGCTGATTCAATCACGAATACCAGTGGACGACAACAGTGACCAAACAGATAGTGGGTTGGTGCATTTCTGATACCTGTTTTTGCCTGTTGCCTCCTATTATCAACAGTCAATCAAATATCACGCAACTTCACACAATGTTACGTAAGTGTAACAACCGTTGTGTCCAGATCGCAAAATTCTACCCTCAGTTCTGGCCTTAAAAATTGGTCTATCGAGTGAAGAAAGGCGTTATCGATAGTTGGTGTATTTAACATTCTCCCTAATGTCAAGACGTTACAAAAGCAACTGTCGATAGTTGTTCTGCGCACGCTGAGCACTTTTTAGATGAAAGATGTAGGCCTACTGAATAAGCATCTTCAAAAAAAAAGCTCAATGCGACCCTCGACAGGTTCGACGAGTTAAAGATATGACTGCAAAAAGCAGAGTGCATTTCATAAATTAGTGGTGCCATTCCTTAATTTAGCAAGTCGTGCTTCGGTAGTCCTGTCAACTATAGAGTTCCGAACAATCAGTTCCAAAAACGCTCTCTTGCCATTTAATATGTTTACTGTGGCTCTTTATGAAGCTAAAATCTTGTGATCTGTGCAATGCGATGGTTATAGGATTTTTAAGGCAAAGGAAAAGCTAATTGCAAATAATCGATAATCAGCAAGTAAGAATTTAGAAATGGGGAACTTGTTAGCGAAAAGTTATTTATGCATTAACCTGATCTATGTAAATATGGAAGTAAATACTATTCGTTGGTAACCGATGGCATAAATGTAGTCGTGTGTGCGCCTATCCATGTGATGAACTTGGCTTAGCTCTTGGCCTTTACTCTTTACTGGCTTATCGAATAGGTCCAGATACAAAGGCAGTCCTCTCCTGCGACTGATCAACCGATAGTAGTCAGTCCATACTCCTTGGAGAGGTTCCCCTGTTACTTATAAGGACGCAGCACCGTTTTCGCCAGGTGTCTGTTTAGCTGGTAAGCCGTACAGTGTCACATACATCGTCATCCGAACATACAAAGTAATAACAATACACTCATGGACGAAAAGAAGCGGTGTCCGCAGCACGAAGCTTGTCGTCGAGGGATACATATGTGTATTAGTAGGTGGAAGGCTGGACCGCAGAGCAAAAATCTTTTCGTGTCTCGTGTTGCTTGTTAAGGCTTGCCTGTGCTGCTGCTGCTGCACTGTCTTGTGTGTGTGTTGATGTGAAGCCCGTCCATTTGCGTGCGTCAACAGGATAGAGATCGTTAAAGTGTGCGCAGACGTAACAGGGTCTGGCGCATAACAGCAATGATACTGCCGGTTAAGGGAAGAAATAAGTCATGGCTAGCGACAGCTTCTTACAAACGACGTTGATTCATCCTAAAGTTGTCGACTTGGAAAATTTAAGAAGAACCTATGTTATTAACGGGTTCGGATGGTCGTTCACTGTACTATTATTACTGTTTGCTCGTGTATTGCATATGGTAGATGGACAAGAGTAAAGAAATGGGAAAACATGCGTAGTGGATTTTCTTGATTCATCTCCCACTTGGCCGTAAGCAGAGGAAGACCGAAGAAAACAAATGCGAAGATGTACATAGAAAATCGTTTAGGTACGAAGGAAAAATGATGCTGAACATCAATAGAGATAGACACGAATTGAAGAAGGAGTAGCAAGTAGTAGACGAGAATGAACGAAGATTATAGACTACCATTTGTAGAACGTTGTCGGTGACAACCTGTCACTGCGTAACGCTGGACTGCGTATGCATCAAACAGCATTCCCGAGTACGTTGTGTGAAGAGAATTTGCTACTAAACCATCTCGAAAACTGTATAGAGACGAGAATAGTCATCGGACTAGATCGACTTGCGATTTGTTTCACAGATAATTTTTGCCTATTTGTTTAAAGCGTCTAATTTTATAGGTTTATGCCTGTAGCGTTTTGTATCAACCGTTTGACAAAGAGGGTTAAATTATACATTGTTTTTATATCCTATCAAAAATCTTGTTTTGCCTAAGCTTTGGATGACTATCTCAAATGGTGCTGTGATGCTTTTCGCTTGAAATTGGAGTAAAAAAATTCGTCTTTATTCATTCAGTTTATGGAGGACCGTTTGCTAGCTTGCTATGGCGTGCAGTTGATTCGAAGCTGCCCGCTAAATCACTCCTAAGTGATCGACAAGCTAAGCGAAGCTTTCTTACCCGAAATTGCCTGAGATTCTTCATCTTGAAGGTTCTCGGGAAGTTCTATAATATTATTGAAGAGGGAAGAATATTATTGAGAAGTTTCTTTCTAGCATTTTCTAGTCGTGGCAACACATCGTTAATTGTCCCCGTTCCCAGTTTACATTTGACATGTAAACTACGTTGTCTTGTGAAGCATCTTCTGGATGTCAGCTTTGTTGCTGCCTTACATTGCAGATTAGTTATCGGACTGAGAAGTCAACTAGTAGTAAATGTTTGAGCGCATGACGAATCTTCCACCGAGATTATAAACTTCTTTCATTTGCCGAGATTTACGTTGTTTCGTGTCTATAAAATTTCCGAAGAATTTCATTCCGACATTTTCATAAAGCGAGACTCGAAATCAAGGTTGGGGTTTCAACTGAGAGGATTTAAGTCGGATGTTTTTGTGGAAATTAGCGCTTGCTTTTGAAAACTCAGTATTTTTTTAGACACTCTGGAGGGTGTTACGGACGAAGAAGGTCTAATGACTAGTCTTAAAAATTTTTGAAGCTTTTAACATACTAGATTTTTAGCATCAGATAAGAATCATGGACGTACTGTTCGCACTTTGGCGTAGTCTCTTCCGAGAAGCATCATAGTTGCTGTGGAAACGCGACCGGTTAATCAAACTATTTTAGTAAAATAGACAGATTTTAGTAACTTACGGATAGTTAATTACTATAAGCATTTGTGAAAAGTTCATCTGCGATCGGTGGATTTGAATCGACACTGCAGGAGAGTCGCCAGAGCGGGGAAGTAACGTCCGGCAGTATAAATCAGTATCGGCAATTGGCACAATTCATTCATCTGCACTTTCTCATCAGGCAGTGTTTTGCAATTTTTCAGTAGGAGGAATATTTAAAAGAAGTGGCTCGTATACCAGAGGACGACGGTTCGATGAAAATGAGAAGGCGGATAAACCTGAAATACCCAGTGCTCTCTCCTACTTTTGGTTTCCTCAAGGGACAAAAAGCGGGTGGAGAGCGCAAAGAAGTAAGACAAATAGATATGCCCACATCTCAAGATATGGAACGTATTGATAGAAGCCGCATATGAGCAGGGTTCCGCATAAAGAATTATTAATGGAGGGAACAAATGTCAAATATTGAAGACAACAAGGATGGCGAACAGCACAAACCGAATAGCTGGTGCAAAACGGCGGAGAGCATACGTAGGTTTTGAATTGGCAATTTTTATGAAAAATCTAACTACTAAAACCTCAATTTATTAAAAAATAAATGAAAACGTTGCCTTGTGCTATGATCGGCTTTTTCAAAGCCTGCGTGGAGTCAGATTTACAACCAGTTGTATTGAGCTAAATGAATCTTCGCTTTTTTGAGTTATTATTTGTATTATTACTAAATAATAATCATTATTATATGGAGCTAGATGTGTGTTCCTGGACAAAGATGTATAATAAAAGATACAAGTAATACGATGGGGTAATTGCCTTTCCTTTTCGAGTTTATTTCAAGCCTCTACCTAACTCGCTCATGATCCTTGATTTGACAAGATAGGTTTATACGAGGCACTTAAGCAGTGTTTCATAATTATCTAATCGGCGTGGTTAGTACGATTATATCCCTTCGTCAATACGCTAAAAAGTTTCGCAATGTTATCTTGGCTGGTATTTAAACATATTTGACTGCAGTGGAGATTTAAAAACTTTCTTATTCAATGTTTCTATATCAGTAGTGGAACATGCATAGCACAAGTTACAGATTGCAGAAAAACTTTTACAATCACGAATTTTTGGTGCGTATAGCCCCTTTCGTATCAAGCATTTATTCGACTATGGTTGTTGTGCGTATGCATAAACGCAAAGGATAGGGGGTTAGTATTCAATGCAGGATGGGGGTCTCCGAATCTGTAGAATTAATGGTAAAAGGTAGCAACAGCGCTAACTAATTTGGTGCGTAATTTTTATCAGGTGACATTTAATTATTTTGTATCAGCTTCGCTCTTCTTCTCTGCGACGCGATGCCTTATGGGATAATAGGACGACTTTTTCGCTTAAATTGTTTACTACATTTATGCACTGTAAAGGTCACGGATTGTGACCAAGCAGGAAAATCTATTTGTTACAATATAAGTATTTGCATCAATAATTCTTGTCTATGCTGCGGTGCTGAGATATTATTTAAATCACTTTTATATTTTAGAGTCATACGTATTGTTATTTTACACACCTATAATTTTGGATCCTATTTTAGAATGTTACAGCCTAACTACGCACGAAAGGTTTCGTAAAGGAGTCGCGCCAGTTTGTAAAAATTAAAGCCGTTGTAGTAGTTTTGAGAAATGTTAAGTACGTTAGTTTGTTTTTTTTTTTTCTCTTCGTTAAATATTCCTGACTTACTCCAATGACGACACTGTGGGAGAATTTTCTCACTTGAAAATTGTTTTCAGTAGCCGATGTGAATTCATTTGTCACTGATGTTGGCTGAGGTTTAATAGAGTCCATTAACCGTTGTTGTTTTTATGATGCCTCGACGTGTTTCCACGAGCCTGTGAGCTAATAATACCATTTTGAATTGAGTTGATACGATTTTCACATGCTCCGACGACAAACTGACCCGTCGCCCGGTAACTTGCTTAATAGTCGCATGTTCGCTATTGGAACTCACTAATGCAATTATTAAAAATCACCATTAAATTGCTTAGTGTTAACGGCGTATTATTAGCCTTCTACAAAAATACAAAAGAGAGCACGTTCCCTTCCCAGAGCACGGAAACCCTTTATTAATTAAATTATTTACGTTTACGTTGCAGTTCATGGTGGTATACATATCCGAGCTTATTGTAAATATGCATCTTTCGGTTATCCAGCTATAGCAGGAGATCTGTTAAATGTTCTGAGTAAATTGTGCGAAATACCAATTGGTTACGCAGAACATTCCTGATATCTTTTTGTACAAAATCTTTCAGTTTTATACAGTGTGCAGATTCTGTAGCAAATTCTGAGACATGGTCTCAATTGAAAACAGCGCTTCAGCTTAGATCGATTCCGTATACGGTCGTATTTCTGCTATAGGAATGTAGAAATATCGTATATTGAGTGAAAATGAGTCTTCGAGTATGCAGGTCTCTGATCTTCAAACCTTCGAAAGAAAAGGACGTCTTCTTTTAATATTATTTTCATCACACAATAACGTTATTGAATAATGTGTCTAATAAACCAAAATCTTTCTCGACTTTGATTCAGGCCATTTCTGCTGAGCTTTCCTCATTGGCTTCGCTAAGCAGAACATTTCTATGAAGTTTTGTGTTTGAAAATTTATATTGATTCAGTGGCACATTCTATAGGTAATGCCAACCCTATATTCACTTGAAAATCTTAATTATATTAACGTCATTTATTGAAGCGGATCAGTCAGAGTACCTTTCGCGGAAGTGTTAATCGTTTACGCGTAAGCAATCGGTATTCCTCATTCAGCAGTCTCTTATTAGGCTGATTAGATCACAGATTAAATTCTATGGAATATCTAAGCAGTGCGTGCCAATGACTCGCAGCAACTATTAGCGAAGTGTGTAAGAGTTGATACTCCGATATCGGTTAAACAAGTAGTAGTAGTATAGTACGCTTTAAAGTCAATCAATAGCAGCAGTACCGAACATGAATCTTGCGTTAGCTCGGTATCACCCTCGTCTTTAAATGAATATTCTATGAATATGAAATACACGAACGACCCCTTACGAGTCGTTTTGGCTCGGACGAGCCAGCAAACCCAGGCTTTTAGTAGAGTTATACGCATATATTATACCTCAACTATACTAAGAATTGAAATCCGCGGGTCTGTCTGAATGCGGAAAAAAAAAAGACGATTGGTCAAATACGTTCGCCCTTCTAAGCTAAACTTCTTTTTCCATTATATAGTGTTAAAATTTAGTCCGCTGCAGACGGAGGCCAACAACTTCTTTGTCATTTTCCACCTTTGAAACAACCTAGCACGATCGTACACACGCATGGAGGCAGCAACTAGTCCTTCGCGTTATCATTAAACGTACAAATATTTATTTTTATGAAAACTGTGTTGTCTGAACCTCAATCTTACTGATGATCTTAAATAAGAAGATATCTCTGAGTTGCTTGTTCATCATAACTAACACAAGTGTATTTGGTTTCTTGCCTTTCAGTAGCCGGTGTCTGTCGCGAGAGCTGTGTTGTGGGCTAACAATCCATAAAAAATGTGTATTCATCACTTATGTACGCTACTCAGTTAAGCGTGATCCGCGTGACATAGGCCATCAGAAGTGACAGTCCTTCTATTTATATGAGTAGAAACTACATGGACTATATACGTTTAATGAAAACATATTACATAAATATATAGATAAACTTAAATATATAGCTAATCAGCTACCGCTCATCAACCAGCGTCCTTTCATCTATTTGTCGAGTGTACATTGACAGAACACGCCACTGCCACTAGGCATGTCCCGCTACACCCTGTCATGAGCGTAAGCGTACGAGAGAAACAAGACCAAACAAGCGCAACATCAGGATAAATAACGAAGACGCGCTAACGTTCCTTTGGGTAAGAAGGATTTGTCGAACTAATACATACAACAACCAATCCAAGTTTACGCCGACGTGCGCCCATTCGAAGACAGTTGTTGTTATTGTTGTTGTTGTTGTTCAAGCAAGCGTGCGAGAGAGATCGGTTGTTGGTGTTGCTGTTGTTGTGAAAGCGAGTCATTCAATCCTTCTATAATATAGCTATATAATCAATTTGAATGAGATCTTGCCTCGTTTTGCTGCTAGCATATCCGCTTTATCAGGTTGCCCTCCCTCGTGATCTCGTCGAATGGTAACACAACACTAACGCAAAGTGAAACGCAGAAAACGACGTCTGCTAATGTGAGGCTCTGTTACGAACATCAGCGGTAGTCGTAGGAAAAGGATAAAAGGGGCCATAGTAGCTCTTGTAGCGTAGTAGCGTGGCCACTGGTTCTGCCTGCATAACAGTGCTTGGGGTCAAGGCTGGTTGGTTGATTGGAGTTGGAAGATTGTTGAAGTGCTGAGGAACTGATCGTGTGAGTGCTTGCGAGTGTGTTTCGTGTTTAAGTGTGAGTGTGTGTGTGTGTGTTGAGAGCTCGGCTGGAGCGGGGCGAGGTGTCTTGCCAGTCGACTGAATGAGCTCCCCGTGGGCGTCCCGGATCGCGTCCCGCGTCCCAGCTGGCCGCTATCTGCGCCACCAGCTCGCCCCCGCAGCAAACGGCTTGTCGTGCACCCTGCTGAGAGGCTATGGAAACACCACCGACTTCGTCCAAGGCCAGGCCCAGTAGACACAACCAGCGAGCAGCAGCGGCAGCAGTGCAGCAACAACATCAGCACAACCAACAACAACAACAACAGCAGCAGCTACAACATCATCACCATCAACACCCTCAGCCCCAACAGACGTCGCCGACTTCAGCGGCCACGAGGGATCAGCTGCAACAGCATCAGCAGCATCCGCAGCAGACGACAACGACGTTATCATCGTCCGTGTCATCGTTGTCGTTACCGCCGCCGTTGCCGCCGGCGGTACAACCATCGTTGTTAACAGGCGCTGCTGCTACCGCGTTCAATAGCGGCGGTCCTACATCGCCAGCAGTTAACAGTGCAGGAACAATCGGCCTCGGTGGACATCATTGTGCTGCCACCTTGGGCTCATCACCACTAACGACGACAACTACAGCCTCTTCAACCGAAGGAGGTCTGCCCGCCTTCACGGGCCATAGTGCTGCAAGCGGTGCTGCTGTTGCTGCGGTAATCGGAATCGCCGCCGGTTTAAGAAGAAGGGCCAGCCACGAACCCTCGTCACAACAATCGCAGGTCGCAAACCAACAGGGTTCGTCATCAGCTACTCTTACGACTGGTACGATTCATTCACATCAGCATCACCATCATCATCAACACCACGTTCATCATCAACAAAGCCAACATCAGAGTGCAGAAGGTATTGCTACGACAGGACCGGCAACGGTGTCGAGCGCCGCCAGTGGACCTAACCAGTCAGGACAGCCAGGTAGGTACAAAGGAATATTAACTAGTCAGGTGTGTGTGACCGCGGCGAATGAAGTTAATGAGAACCATGACTGTGTAATTGTTGGTGTTAGTGAAGGTTGGTTTATATTGGTTCGGCCTAGAGCAAATTACCGATTGTAGCATGGATTAATGGAAGGATAATTCGCAGTGCTGCCTGGCCTGTCATGTAGCTAGCTGCGACTGACAGAGTCGAGCCCTAGATGCGTTATGAAAAATAATCATTAAACAATTAGTTATGATTATACGGTCAAATCAGATCCTGCAGGTCGCTGAAAACGTGGGAAAACCTAACAGAGCATGGCCATAGGTAGAAGTTGTTTTTTCTTATAAGACGATCTGCCGTGTTTGTGATGTATAGTGTGTGGTTAAACACACTTTTGCTCTATGCTCTATGAAGTTTGACAAGTCCAACGTTCCTTCTTAACACGTTGCGCATTTATAGCAAATAGTCGATTTTTCAGCATAACTAGGACTCACAGATTGACTGTAGATCAAGCAGTGTAGAGTTCCTTTTGTTTAGCACATTATCTGGTATTGCGCGTTACATTAATAGGCTAGGTACTAAATATGGCTGTGACGCCTCGCCTGGTGTATATTTTAAACTGTGGGTATCCACTGTAAGGGTCGACACCTGATGGAACATGCGATGTTGAGTTGAGTGAATGACCGGAACTATTCATACCGTATATAGTTGTGGTGTTCGTGATTATTAGAAGCAAGTGGTGGTCGTCGTAGCCACGCTATAATGGAAACCTTGTCATTTCCCGCACCGAGTAGATTTGCAAAGAGAAAGAAGAATAAATAATATTGGTACCGTTTGTCGTCTCAGTGGGAAAGACAGACGATTGACGAAAACCGGCCACTGGTTCTTATAATTGAATTAACATTTAGCTTTTTTTATTAAACGATACGCTGATGAGTATTCGTAGAGTGTGGTTACCTATTTTGTGTGAGACAATTAACTGGATTAAGTGAAGTAGAATAACGTGGGTTGTCTTCCATTGTCAATGCAGTAACATCTTTTTCGTTTTTGTAGAATCTCTCTTATCAGCGGACAGCAGCCCGCAAAGTCAAAAAAGGAAGTACAATACGCGTTTGGCCTCACGTGTCGAAGATAACCTGCCTTCGAATAACGTGCAACAGCAGGGAGGTCAATCGAGTACAAGAACACATAGAGACTCGAAAGGCCCAAGTTCGCCAAAGAAGTCCAAGAAAAGCGGCCAGTCTCAACAAGCAAGCGTACCTGGTGAGTCTTTAGCTTTAGCTAAACCGTTTTCATCGAAATTTTATAATTTCTATTATCAGTGTTTGTCTACGTTGTCTGCATAAAAATGGCCTAGCCTTTTCATCCTAGTGAAGCTGGGCCTTTTTGCAATATAAATCCTCATTATCGTTCTAATTTGTTCGATTATCTTCCTCGCATGGCACTTGTTCGAGTAGTACGGCGACCCGGAGGGCGACGTCGTTCGGGAGGGGTAGTCTCATCAGCGGGCGCTCTCGCGACGGGCGCTTGTGCCTCAGGATCACCCGCCTCTCAGCACTCAGCAACGACAGCCAACAGTGGGCATCAATCGCAGCACTACTACCAACAACAGGTACAGCAAGCGGAAGGGCCCCATCATAGCCGGCAGGTGGGCGGCAGTAGCAGCAGCGCATCGTCAGCAAACGTCGCAACTGCATCCCAACATCAACACCATCTGTCGCAAGTGGGTGCCATTAGCAGCAGTAGTACGGGAACCAGCAACAGCGGAAGGCAGCAGCATTCAGCAGCCGTTGGGGGGTCGAGACCCTCCAAGATGAACAGTCAGCAACACTCACATCAACAACAGGTTCGTTCTAGCACAGCTGCAGATCCGTCATGCAGATGCAAACGAAGAAGAACCGTTTTCTCGCTTGTGTGTCGCGCATTCGTTCGGCGGAAAATGGACGAAAGTTTCTGATTGAAGTAGACATCTAACCTCTACTTCTAAAATAGTTGTAATGATTATGTTTGGCTTAATTCTTGATTTCATTTCGTTTACCGTTGCTAAATCATGGTTTATCTTGGCCATAATGAATAGTAAGCTATGACGAATTTCTACCTTGCAGTTGCCGTAAAGCTTGACGGTGTTGATATGACGAGTTAATCTAAATTGTTTCATCATCAGAGTTGCCGTACATTGCCGTGGATGATATGAGGCCAATATAAAGCTATGACAGTTTCTGCGTATTTTGGACACAAGCGTTTCTCACGCAGCTGTATATTGTTCGACGTATTTCCGGCTTATGTACTCTTTTCTGCTTGTTTACCAACAATATTGATGTTCCGGGTTTTCATTTAGAATACACGCACTTATGCCTGCAAGCGGTCAGCTATAAGCATACAGTTGTTTTTTTTCTTGTTTATAGAATGAGCCAATGGAATCGCAGGCCAGCGTGGCAAGCGCAAACTCCTCAAGCAGTAGCAGCGCCGGCGCTAGCGGAACGAACAATAACCAAATGGACTCTCAGTCCGCTTCAGCAGCATCGGGAGGTGCATATGGTGAAGGTAGACTTATTCAGATCTTTTCTAGTTTCTCTCGTTCAAGCGCCACACAAACATGTGTAGATGAAAAAGGGTCAGAAAAACTTGATGTCATTATTTTTATTGATGATATCTCACTTTGTGGACGGGAAGGACATGGCTTAGCTGTGTAAGTGTATGAAAAATGTGTTTTGTCTCTTCCTGGTTTTGTTGACACTTATTCACGTAAGCGAAAACGGATTGTTTCGGTGCAGTTTGACAGTAGTTATGATGTATGATTTGATTTACATTGTTTTTTGGGTTAAGTGGCCGTTTCGACTCAATCAGGTGGTTCAAGTGGCGGAGCTGGTAGCGGCGGCGGCGCCGGTGAAGATGGAGATGTAAATAGGCTGCGGGAACTTCTGGAGTCGCGAGGCATTCCCCCGCAGCTGCTTGGAACATTAGGGCCTCGCATGCAGCACTTCTTACATCGATATGTGTAAGTTCTTAACATAAGCGGATATATTGAGATTTGCGCATTGTTAGAATACGGCGATAGTTCATTAGCATTTGCACTTCGGACAGAAAGTCTACGTCAAGAGATGGAAAAAGATAGAATAACTTGCGGTTATTATAGTTTGTGCTACTTCAAGAGCCGCTCATTTTACAGGAACTCTTTCTCACGCATTGTAAAGCTGCGCGTTCGCTCATTAATTATTGTTTTATGTACCTTCAGGGGTTCGATGGGCGGTGTTTCGAACCTTTCAAATGGCAATCATAGTCGTGCTACGCAACTTCTAGAGACACTGCAGTCACCTGATGAGAACGAGCAGCTCGGCGCTGTAATGGAGATGTGTCAGACGTTAGTCATGGGCAACGAAGATTCACTAGCTGGCTTCCCATTCAAAGCGGTTATCCCTGCTCTCGTGGGTTTGTTAGCGGGTCCGGCCGAAGGTGGAGCAGAAGGCCGTTCACCAAACTTTGAGGTGATGCACAACGCCTGTCGCGCCTTAACGTACATGATGGAGGCGCTGCCTCGAAGTACAAGTCTCATTGCCGAAAGTATTCCGCGTTTCGTCGAAAAACTGGAAGCCATCCAATGTGTAGATGTAGCCGAACAGAGCTTGACTGCTTTAGAGATGTTAAGCAAAAAACACGCGAAAGCAATCTTACACGCCAATGGCGTTGCTAGTTGTCTCGCCTACCTTGACTTCTTCTCGATGAACGCTCAACGCTCGGCTCTGACCATAACGGCGAACTGCTGCGCCCATCTGGGCCCAGATGACTGGTCCCTAATAAAACCATGCGTGCCAATCTTGGCCCAACGGCTTGATCCTGGAGGATGTGATAACCCCGATAAGAAAAGTATAGATTGTGCCTGTGCCGCTCTTTCTCGTATCGTGGAGGCATTTCAGAATAACCCCGACGTTCTCGAGGAAGTAAGTAGTAACCGATTTAATCGAAATCAATTTTTTACATATGCATATAATAGACCATTATGAAATACTATTACAAGGTATGCTGAAGTTCGTGAATAACTGAACTGTATTGCATTGAGTCAATTTACCACGACTGACCTCGTTGGCAATTTACGCGGCTTCAATTCTAGGTGGCTCCGCGAAGTACACTGGACTTAATACAGGCGCTCGTGTTGCGAAACCCTGCGCTTGTTTCGTCTCCTACGTTCGTAATTGTGATTCGCATGTTGGCCCTGTTGTGTCAGGGTTGTCCACCCATAGCGGTGGAACTGCTCAAGAGTAGCATTGACGTGACATTACGCCATCTTCTCGTAGGCCCAGAGAAGAACGGACGCGTGGATCCGCCCGAGCTGTTGGCTCGCTCTCCACAAGAACTCTACGAGATAACGGGGTTAATTATGGAATTAATGCCCCGCCTGCCTGATGACGGCGTTTTTGCTGTTGATCAGCTGCTCTGGAGGCCTCAAGGACAACAGGCTGCGGGGGTTAGCAGTAATGTAATCACCCAAGTGCACTGGTGGTGAGTGTAACGATAGTCAAGCTTAGATTACATGTGAAGATGAGCGGATACAGCAAGCTACTGTCACAGGGAACTTGTTAATATGATCGTTGCACATTGATAATAACATTCCGAGTCATTTCGTATTTTTATTCTGCTGATGCTTTCATACCTAACTGTATATTCCTCATTTCTCTTTTGCAGTTGGCAAGATAACAACATGGAATGGCAGCCTTATTCTTTAGTGGACGGACGCTGCATAGAATCGGCACACGCCAACGGTGAGGAAGAGGTTTCGTTATCTATTAACGGAAAGACCTATTCACTAAGTTTCACGCAGATGCAGCAGACAAGTGAGGACAGCGGGACAACACGTGCCATTCGCCGAACGGTAAGCAACTGCAATCAAACATCAGGCGCTGCAACCACTAATTCTACCACTACTATTAATGTGAGTGGTCAACAGCCAATTAGCGGCGCTGGGACGAGCGCACAAGCGTCCAATACTGCGACAGTTTCGCAAACCGGAAAGAACTCGGCACCCGGAAAGACAGTACCGGCGGCTGATGGCACTGCTGCCGCCAGTGCGAATCTAGGCAAAGACGCCCGCGCCGAGTTGGTTAAGGAAGAGCCAGAACTTGTAGCAAAATTTGTGCGTAGCCTAATGAGCGTTCTGTACGAGGTGTACGGCAGCAGCGCGGGCCCGGCCGTACGTCATAAGTGCCTTCGAGCAATGCTGCGTGTCGTTTACTATACGGACGCGACGACGCTCGAGAGCATCCTGCGTGCAGATGCCGTGTCGAACCATCTCAGTCAAATGCTGTCCACTCACAACGATCTGCGGGTTACGGTAATGGCATTACAGCTAACAGAGATACTCATGCAGAAGATGCCGCATCTATTCGTACATTCGTTCAATCGTGAGGGGGTAATCCACAAAATTTCGGAACTTTCCGCGAAGCCGGTTGAACCGCTCGAATCGCACATAGCTCATGCTGTTCCTCATGTGCACAATAGCGCTTACAGCGGTCATCGAGGTTCTGGCGTTCACGGGTCCAACGGCGGCTCGGGCAGTGGTGGAAGCAGCGGTATTGGCGTCGACGCCGGGGCAGAGTTCGGTATAGCGACGAGTGGTTCGAGTCACCCGGGGGGCTCGGTCTACGGTGGAGGTGAAGCGACGACATCGGCTGAGAAGAGTCCGGAACAGCAGCATAATAATCAGCTATTCAGCCAGCGTTTCCTTGGTGATATGCTTAAGCGCAAGAGAGCCTCGGGTGCGGCGGCGGCCAACGACAAAAAGCGGGCTTCGGAATCGCGAGGCAAAGACTCTCGTAGAATGAAGGGCTCGTCGTCCGGAGCATCAAGTGGGCCGTCGGCGGCGACTGCGGCGACGGCAGCGGCAGCTGTCGCAGCTCATCCGACTCAGTCAGAGTCCAAACGCGGCGGCCCGGCCACAAGGAGTAGGCTGTCAGTCCATGGAGATCTGGAAAGTCCAGAAGATACTGGCGGAGGCCACGGCGCCACTTCGGCCAAACCATCGAGCTCTGGACATAGCTCGGCGCACGGCTCGTCGAACAGCAGTCCCGTTTCGATGAGGTTTAGCTCGACAGCCGGCGGCACCGGTGGTCTTTTGGCTGGCACTACATCTGCCGGCGTCGCAGAGGCAGGCGGCGACGCTAGTGCAAGTGGCGGAGGTGGATCAAGTCAGAAGAAGGGAGGAGCCAGCGGTGGCACGGGGGCGGGTTTTTTCTCTCAGTTGGTACCTTCTCGCTTCTGTAAATGGGGCCATCCCAGTCCAAGTTCGCAGCCGGCGGCCAGTTGTAGTGGACAGCAAGGCTCAGGAGGCGGGTCGGATAGGCACAACTCGATTCAACAGCAACTTCAACGACAGCGCCAAGAAATGGTGCATAAGATCAAGCTGTGGATCCGCGACGAAAGTCAGTCGCTCAACGACAACTATTTTGCCGCCTACCGCCAGCAGTTGTGCAGGAGCACACTTGAGAAACTTGAAAGCGCGGTGGCTCTAGTCAAGGTTAGTTCTATCAATTCTTCTATATGAATATTATGTAGATTATAGTTAGTTAGGGCAACAGCCGATATGCACTATATATGGCTGTTCGTGCGCTCGTTTCCATTTTTTTTTTAAATTCAAGAACAATAATTACAACAGTGATATCGGGTCACGATAACGTGAAATCCTTGAATTTTACCCTTTTCAACGGAATTCTTATAGGCTGGACAGGATGACAGTGGCAAGCTCGTACAGGGCCTTAGGGAAATCTGTGACGTACTTCAACAGGGCGACGTTTCCTCATTTGAGCTCATTCATTCGGGCATGGTTGGGGCACTTCTCGACCTGTTTGCTGAACCTGGCCCGGAGGCATTTGTGCGCAACGCCAAAATCATTCTGCAGGTGTTCGCAGGTGTAGACGTCGTAAGTAGTACATTTGTATTTGCAGAATGTATACGTCTGTAAGCAGTAACAATGCTGATAGACCGAAAAGTGCTATACCTCATTTACAGCGTAGAAGTGATATATCGCGTAACGAATTTTCCATTAATATATTTGCAGTTGCTGAACGCTTGCGAATCACAAAGTGGTCCATGCACGGTGGGTGATTCGACCTTGTTGCTCACACTGGTCTCCCGCCTCAGCTCATGCGTGTCTCAGCTGGAGCAGTTTGCCCTCAAAGTGCACGACGTGCCTGGCGGTATCGGTGGCACACGAGGCACTTCGGCTCTGCGTTTCTTTAATACCCATCAGCTCAAGTGCAATCTCGAGCGACATCCCAGCTGTGCTAACCTAAAACAATGGAAGAACGGACCAGTAAAGATCGACCCGCTAGCGCTGGTACAAGCAATCGAGCGCTATTTGGTGGTGCGTGGTTATGGCCGGGTTCGCGATGACGACGAATGCGGCTCGGAGGATGATAACAGTGATGAAGATTTGGACGAGAGTATGCTGTTAGGCAGCTCGCAGGGACACAGCCGCCACCGGCTACAATTCCTTATCGGCGAAACGCCACTGCAGTACAACATGACGGTGTACCAGGCGATCAAGCAGTACTCGCACCTGGCCGATGGCGGGGCGCACTCCGAGACGGATTTGTTTGACGCCAGCCTTGGCTTGGATTCGGCATCTTCCGCCGTCTGGACGCACACGCACACGATATACTATCGACCAGCTATTGCTGACGATTTAGGTCAGAATGGAACGGGCCAGCGAAAAAACAAAACTAAAGGTTCAGGCGGGAAGAAGCCAACGGCGAAGGACGAATTGTGGAATGAAGGTTTTAGTCCAGCTCCATCCTGTCCAATTGAGGACGCTCTTGCAGCTGGTAAAAACTTAGTGACCAAGCTGTCTGATCCGTCCCTACGGATGCTTGCGCTGTTGCGCGTACTCTACACACTTAGCCAACACTGGGGTTTACTGTATGGCGTCCACAACTTTATGCCAGCCCTACAAGAAGAGGTCTTTCTCAATGCAAAATTAAGTAATAAAGCACTCCGTCAGCTGCAAGATCCCTTAGCTTTGATGACAGGAAACATCCCACCATGGCTAAAGACACTGTCGGCCTTCTGTCCGTTTATCATGCCATTCGAGACACGTCACAACCTTTTCTACAGTACTTGTTTCGATAGGTACGAAAAATTCATTTTTTATTTTTTCCTTTGTTAGCTTGTGTTGACAACGAACGTTTTATAGACGTTGACTTTCAAGATTGGTTTGCTTTCGTTGTATATCCTTTCACCAACTCAGTGTTCTTCACTTGACTATGGCAAAGCTCGCAATGTCCCTTTGAAGGTTGGGTGACATTGGTGAAAGAATAAAAAATAGATTCTTGCTTTTAGTTTTGCATACTTCTAACAGCTGGTTGATTTTCTTGAATTTACAGAGATCGTGCACTGCAACGTTTAATGGACTCTAGTCCCGAACTATCATCAGGGGATTCCTCAGAACGCGTAACACCCCGACTTGACCGAAAGAAACGAACAGTAAACCGAGAAGATCTCCTCAAACAGGCTGAAGTCGTGTTCAATGAGATCTCACTTAGTAACAGCCGTGCGATGCTCGAGATTCAATACGACAATGAAGTAGGCTCAGGGCTTGGTCCAACACTCGAGTTCTATGCCCTCGTGTCTCGCGAATTGCAACGTTGCGACCTGGAGATGTGGCGTAACTTTATGACCAGCACTGATCGCGCACTTTATCATAAAGGTGGCGAAAAGAAGTACGTTTTTTGCCCCGGAGGCCTTTATCCTACTCCCGTGGCGCGAAATATCAAGTCATCTCAGTTAAACAAGATAAAGAATCGCTTTAAGATGTGCGGCAAGTTTGTTGCTAAAGCTTTGATGGACTCCCGCATGCTGGACATGCACTTTTCGGTGCCTCTGTTTAAGTGGATGCTGGGCGAGGAGCGCTCGTTGGGATTGCGAGATATCCAGCACATCGATGAGCAACTGTTCCGTCATCTCTGCAAACTACAAAGTCTTGTTGAGCAGAAAAATCGCATTATCGCCCAAAACAAGTATGAATTTATTGTTCCCATACTGTTATTGAGACTAAGCCCGTGCCAAACTCGTGCTATAGTTACCAGCCATTGCTATGGTTGTTAGCAACATTGTGTATAATTTTACTGTTTTTTTTTCATATTTTTTAGGAATCTGACCGGTCCTGCCTTGTCGAAGAGTCTCGAGAAGCTCACTCTGGATGGGTGCTCAGTCGAGCTTTTAGGCCTGGACTTCACTCTGCCCGGTTACGATATTGAGTTGAAAAAGGGCGGTGCGAATGTAGCCGTCACAATTCACAATCTGGACCAGTATATTCGGCTTGTCGTCTATTGGACACTGGTGGAGGGCGTACGCCGGCAGATGGACGCATTCAAAGAGGGTTTCGAGAGCATCTTCCCGATGGATTCGCTCGGACACTACTTCCGTCCAGCCGAGTTAAACCGGGCACTGTGCGGCGATTCAGCGCACTGGTCAATGGATATTCTTCGCAGAGCCTGCAAGATCGATCATGGCTATACTATAGAGTCACGTGCCATCCAGTTTCTGTTCGAAATCATGGAAGAGTTTGACGAGGGCCAGAGACGACAGTTCTTGTTGTTTGTCACTGGCTCACCACGTCTACCTGTCGGAGGTTTCTGTGCTCTCGTGCCACCACTCACGATTGTTAAGAAGAGCTCAGAGGGACAGCCGTCAGACAAATACCTACCATCGGTTATGACATGCGTCAACTATCTAAAGTTGCCTGACTATTCTACGAAAGAGGTACGAAATGAGATGCTTTTGTCTCTCTATTTGACATAACTGATCATATGTTTTTATCGACTGCGTTGCGCGACGTTGCAAAGCCACGCAAGCCTGCGTAAATCTTGTGTGTGTCTAGCCTAATTACTGATCTAATAATCTATCGTTTTCGCTTCTAGGTGATGCGGGAAAAACTGTTGGTCGCTCAATCAGAGGGCCAGTGTTCCTTCCACCTCAGTTAATGGAGTGTGATGTCTGGAAAGGAATTTAATGGGACGAAAGGATAGGAAAGCAACAGACTCGGTAAGGTGTTACCGAGATTTGAGTAGGACCAGTCGTTTACAACCAGTTGACTGGCCAACATGACAACAGCCATTATCGGTTATTGATGAAGCGTTGAGAAATGATAATATGAGCAGCCACAGCGAGAATACCACCTAACAACTAATACTAGCGGAGAAAAATATCGAATTCAGATACTCGACAAATTACACCTGAAAAATAGAATGACGAATGAGAGCTACTACAGACAAGCAGTGAACGACGTGTCATCGGCGAAGAATCAACAAGCTCTGAAATTGACTTCTGCGCTATGCTAACGAGATGTAACAGCGGACTCGGATGCGTACCGTACGACTTCATCAAGGTGACTGAAAGTGACTGTGGGATAAATAGGGACGAGAGGGTGAAAAAGAAACAAGTGGAATGTGTGGAGTGGCTAATATACGGAAGTGTCGATGAAGACTGTGCAAATGTGCGTAACTATGATTA
>NW_019213506.1:0-2429 GCF_002532875.2 Varroa jacobsoni
GTGTTTGCCTGTTCCTTTTGACCTACGATGTACCTGTGATCGGCCGTACATTCCGCTTTCGCCGATTGCGCCGGTGATATCCTTGATACGTTAACGCCATAATAATGTCGTCAATAAAGCCCGTGTTGTTGTCGTTGATGGCCATCATCGTCATCGTCATCACCATCATCATCGTGATCATTGGCGCCGATGTCCTAACACTCAGTAAGGAGCCCTCTCCCGTCCCCGCAGCCCCCTTCCGTAGCATTACATTATAGCAAATGCATTGCCTAGCAGCAACAGTGTTAAAGGCAGCCTTCGTACATTCGGGGTCACGGGGAGATGCGGCAAACAACTAAGTCCTCGCTTGCCAAAGAAACATTGTGTAGTCATACCACTGCAGTGTGATGTGTCCCGTCGAAAAATGTTTTAATTTTATGTGTATAGATAAATAGCTCTTGTCCATGTAGCGCCCCACTCCAGACGCCCATACAGGTACAGATAGAAATAATCGTAGATCGGGCAAAAAGGGATTGAACGTCCCGGGTAACCCTGGATTTGACCAGCAGCATCTGAAAATTGGTGGTTCCGGACGATACTGATATTGTGTCAGTCGTAATTGCCCCATGGGTTCGATGATGGTTTAGCATTGTTCGCTATTCCTCGTTACAATGGTAACTACTTAAGCTGGGTTGTGAGACAGCGAAACAGTCATTCGAGCGCGTCCGCTTCCCATATATATACACATACATATATCTATGGTAATTAGTGAGGGCTACTTCATAGCTACCCCATCCGACTGGCCCCATCATTTATCGTTTTTATCGCCTTGTCGTTGACGCTGTTGCTCGGTGTTGCTACTACAGTCACCGTCAAAACCACCATTAGCGCGGCCGCTGTCGCTGGCATCGCCCACCGCCTTTGTGCCAATAGCGGTGCCTCTTCAGATCAGCTGGTGCCGGCGAAGCCACTTCAAGCATCCTGTTTTCCACTGACGCGCTGGCCCCGCTGCTGCTGGCGAGCGCTTCCGGCCAGAGGCGGCCGCTGCCGTCGTCATCGCCAGAGCAGTAGTGGCTGACTGACAGGCAGGCAGGCTGGACGCCCGCCAGAGCGCGGTCCGCATCGCAGCGATCGTCGCCGGTCGGCCGAACATCGGCGTGCCTGCACTGGGGCTGCTGCTGCTGCTGCTGCTGCTGCCGGCTTCGTTAGCAGCGCGATCACCGGCGCATCAACGACGATAGCAGCTGGTACCTTTGTGGAGGCAGCGTAATCGTCCTTGATGATCACAGTCGCCAATGCACCGGCAGCAGTACATCGTTGTTGTGGCTACCGCAGCTGCTCTGCCACTACGCAGTCGACAGCATCCGACCAAAGAGCAAACAACCGTTCGCTGTTGAACGGACGCACTGATGTGCCACCAGTGCAAACCTGGGCTGGCTGACTGACTGGCTGGCGGGCGGGTCGTTTCTCTAGCTCGATGCTAGGCTGCCACCGTTGTACTGCTGCAATCGCAGCAACAGTGGCTTAGAAAACCGCCCGGTGCGTACTGTCGACGCGCGCCAGCCGTAGGTCGCTGCTGAGACGCTGATTGCGATGGCGGCAGCGGCAGTAGCAGCAGCAGCAGCAGAAGAAGCCGTAACGAAACAGGCAGAATCAGTTGCGATAGCGCATTCGGCGGTCGAGGACGATCGATGCGGATGGTTCGCTTTGAATACTTGCGAAAAATCTTGCTTATCTAAAGGCTCACTCGATCTGACTGCGGGTGAACCGAGAAGATGAACTATCATCGCCGCTATTCTGCGCATTGGAAAAGAACGAACGATCCCCACCCATGTACCAAAAAAATAGGTGTAATCTATCCGTGATAGTAATGGGGTTAGTTCTAGTAATGCGGTGATAGTTGTGTCTGGATGAAATGCGTAACGACATGCAGCTCGAAATATCTAGCGTACTAGTTGTGTATGAAAAATAATGCTCGTTTGGTAAGGTAGTTGAGTTTTTTAACGTTTGCTAATCCCTGCCACCGCGGGCCAGTCGTCAGCGACTGTCGTTGTTGCGTGAGCGGGAAATCACGATCCGATATTATTGCTGACTTTCCAATCGATAGACGTGGCGAGAATAGGCGAGCAGGTATATTTACCGCTTCAATATGAATATATATATGACTAATTACCATATGTATGAAAAATACGCTTATTATATAATGGTAGGTATTGAACGATGCGGCTAGAATCATCTCTAACGGAATAGCTTGGGCCAACCTTACAGATAAAATTTATGACCACAACGATTTGTTTGGCATTGGCCTTTAGGTAAGAAGCAATGAACGAGATATATATATGTGTATATATATATGTGTGTATATATATATATGTGTGTGTATATATATATATATATACACATATATATATACACACATATATATATATGTGTATATATATGTGTGTGTG
>NW_019213506.1:2861-41240 GCF_002532875.2 Varroa jacobsoni
ATATATATGCGCTCTTCGACTCCTTCCTCGATTTTTTTATTTCTTTGACCACGGCATCTCTACATGTTCCCTTTATTTTTATCAATTTCTCTTTATTATAGTTTCAGCTTCTTATTGTTTCCGCACATTTCACCACGAGATGCATGCTTAATTCATTCTAGTTCTCCATTATCGCGTTAACTGATTATATAATAATGGTAATAAAAATCGCTATTATAATTATTTCTGAGTTTACCTTGTAATCTTCTACAGCACTGTCTTTCTTCGCTATCTCTATCCTTATCTTTAATTCGCCGTCATCAAGCCGTTCTGGTCTGCCTGGCTTCTAACAACTTTTTGTGGCTTTCATTACTCGCACTTCCTTTGTTTTCGTTTACGTTTCGTCCTTTTCGTGCTTTCCTATTAGCCCTTTTTCCTCAATAATGGTCATTATTAATTGGTCTGTCCGCTGGCTGGTTCTCTTTCCTCGTTAAGACGTGCTTTATAACACACACACGAAGTAAATTTAAAGCGTAAAACGCATACCCCATCCCATGCATACGCTTGGCTCAATAATATTTCGTATGCTTCGTGTGCTATTCAGTATCTGTAGCTCATTTCAAGTCTCTGAATTTTTTCACTGTAGTTTTCATCTTCTCTCATTCCCTCGCTTTCTCCTTGTCGCCGTCGTGATTTGATCTGATGATAAAAACTTTCAATCTTCGTTCTTTTGTCTCGCGTGCTTTCACTTTTTTCAGTGCACGCGTATATATCATTGCGCCACCGGTTCCATTGTATGCTTCCTCAAAATCATATTTGTGGCTTTCACCACGTGTACCTTACGTTACTTTCACGTGACTTTCTTGTCCTATTTGTTTCAGCTGAAGAATGGAGCTAACCGCTACTAGTCTGTCAATCATTTAAACGATCTCTCCATACTCCGCTTGTCGTTCTTGTAATCTTCCAAAACACAACGTTCATTCATTATTGTCGACAGCCCTACGTTTCCCTGCTGAATTCACTGACCACACGTCCTACGGGTTTTTCTACAAACGCATCCGGAAATTCCTTCCTCTGAAAGCAGTCTTTCCTATACTCTTCTATGCAGTCTTCCTTGACTGTGCAAGTTAAATCCTTCTCCACCTTGACACGCATATCCTGTAAACTCGGTTTACCACTGTGCTAGGTTTGTGCCAAGTGACAATAACGTTGTCAATGATTATAGTCCGCTTTCTTTACTTTCACTTTCTCAAAAACGCTTTCCTTTTCTTTCACCGAAGAGAACACACTGTGCACACCGGAAGCTGCCGCCCACCTTTCCAGGGTCAAAGCTCCATTTCCGTATTCTACAAACAGCGTTTATACTAGCATCATTTCCGGAGCTAATTGACTGCAGTAGATGTTGGCAGATTCATCCTATATAATATGATGATGAATCTGCACGTGCTTTTATTGTGATCCCTGTTCCTTAATATGGTATTCATTTATCTTCTGTATTTGTATAGTCACTCTCTGCCTCGAGAAGTTTCATCTGTCTATTCGGAAATCTGCCACGCCATGAAGACAGTGCCGGGTTAGGACCCCCTGTAGCTATTTTGTGGCCGTTAAATCTACCTCATATCCTTGTTGTTAATGTTGCTGTTCTTGTCGTCGTCGTCTTTTGCTGTTTTGTTAGATTATCAACCAATCACGCCTGTTGAGCCTGCGGCTGCCGGGGGCCCCGGGGACCACCTCCGCGGCCACTAGCCATCTGAAATGAACCAAATCGCGACAATCTATGATATGTTTTTGTACACCTTTATTGAGACATGAAGAGTTTTCCCAAAATTAATAATTCTTGTAATAATAATAATAATAATAATCATATAAGAAGGCCACAGATCAATAGTTGTGGCAATTGAGTATCATTTAATTTTCGAATAGTCATTTTATGAAATTTACTTTTCACTCATGTCAAGATGTTAAAACTTCGTATGGCAACCATAGTTAATGTGCCATAGACTAATTTCTTTTACGATAATTATTAAAAAATGCCTATAAAATGATACATGTGTATTGTTTACATATGTATCATTTTATAGGTATTTGAAGAAAGAAACGAATATAAAAAGTAACGACGGCTTACATGATTGTTAGTGTTACTTCGACTGTTTCGGGCGTCGTATCCGCGACCATATCCACCCTGGTGACCCCCGTAACCTCCTGAGCCTTGATGACCTCCATAACCCCTATCGTAGTTGTTTCGGGGTGCATAGCCTATACCTCTACCGCCGCCTCGATAACCACTGTAGCTTCCACCACTGTAGCCGCCACGTCCCCCACGGTATCCACCGCCCCATCCGCCACCGCGGTTTCGGTAGCCCCAGCTTGGTGGTGCGGCTACACCAAACGTTTCCTTGTTGATGCTTCTTTCGTGCCGCCAATCCACGCGCTGGTTACCATTCTGGCCCTTTTGCCGTTCCAAGGCCTCGCAACTGATCTGATCGAAGAAGCTCTTGCTCTTGTTGTAGTATTCGGGAGCAGGCTCGTCCCCGGCACCTTTCTCACTGCCGCTGCCACCCTTGTTAGCATCTTCGCCGGCACCGCTCTTCACGCCACTACTTTGCTCATCATCACCGTTCGCACCAGCCGCTCCGCTCGCTGATGCTCCACCACCACTATCGCCCCCGACAGTTCCCGCCTCGAGATCCACATCCCACTCAGACGCAGTGATATTGGCCTTGGCCATTTTCGACTCGAGTTCCTGGAACTCAAGATTTGCCTGTTCGAAATCGAAATCCTTGTCGAACTTCAATGGCTCCTTGTTAGGCTGCAACTGACCACGAAGTAGGCCGCGAGGTCCGCCTAGACCACCACGACCACCTCGTCCCATCCCGCCGCCTCGGCCGCGCATTGGTGGAAAACCACCTCCGCCGACACTACCACTACCGCCACGACCCCCTGTATACCCACCATGCGCCGGTCCCTGAATGCCGCGTCGCTGTTGGAAACCAGCGTCCCTCTGTCCGTGGAAACCCTCACGAGGTACAGGGGGCGGACGGGGTGATGGGTAGCCAGAAAACCTTGAGCCTTCACCGCTTCCACGAAACCCACTCATATTGTTTCCTCGTTGAACCTCCCGCTCGTCTTCTTCATGCTCCAGCGGTCCGCGTCGCTCACCGCCGCCCCCGCCACTGGTCATCGCTTTTCCCAGAAGATCGGGACTGCTATTTCGTGAACCAGCACCTTCATTCAAAGATTGTGCACACGAATCGACTTTGGGAGCGCCAGCCGCAGGTGGGAAACCCATTGGAGGTCCATTCGGTCCAGGCAGTTCAGGACCTCGGCCTCCGCTAAGACCAGCTCCAGGTGCCAGCATTGACGGTGATAATCCAAGGCCGCCACCAAACGGTGATCCGCCCATGTACATGGGTCGAGGAGGCGGAGGACCTTGGTTCGCGTATGGTGTGCCAGAGAAATCTCCAAATGATGGACCAGGTGGACCGGGAGGTCCAGGAGGACCCGGTGGGGGAGCCATTGAATGGCTCACTATGGCCGGATCCTGCACTAATGATGCAACCGGTGGCTGACATACCCGCAGGTCTTTAATGTCCGAGGCTGTGAAGGTAATAAATTCGAAGATGTCATCACTAGGAGGTACTGGAGTATCCGTTTTTCGATCCTCTGTGCCAAAAACGCGTACTGCAATAGGCAATAGCAGAAAATAAAGTTTGATCGTTATGCAGTTATGCGATGTCACGGGAAATATTCATGATTCCTCCGTCAGGCACCTTACGCTTTCGTCGTCACATAACCTTAATACTATCAACATCGAGTATCCAGAAAAAATAACAGTGTAAAGCAACTCGAAGCGAAACGGGACCAAAAAACAACAATTGTTAATGAGGCTCCCGGCAAGAGGCTGGGATGTCATTCCAACAGCGGTTACCATACGATATCAATGAGCCCGACTGGATGAAGCACACGCTGCGGGTTTTTTGATCCATTAAGATGATCTAGCAGACAAAAACCTCTAGCAGAACCAGCTCATCGCGTAAGAACTATATACATATTAATTCTTGAAAAAGTCAGTATGTTAGGAATTTAAGTTTTCTTTATCTCCTCTACCTTGTGACGAACTAAGCGAGCTCAAAGAACACTCGTAAGAGTAGTACAACGTATCTTACTTAAGTCACATATCTAATGGGATAATATATAAATAGAAAAGTATTTATATAATGCACTAAGGGTTTCTTTCCCATTAATTCACAGGCCACATGCTTATGGTGAAGTCTGCTGTCACGCAGTAAACACGCATGCTTAAATTTTAAAGCTTAAAAACATTTTCCTTGTTACAATGAACATCTTTCTTACTACGACGTGGTGCTATGATACCAGTGACAAATAAACGTTTAAGAAGCCTAATAGCACAACTTTGTGTCGCCTTAATTTGTTTCGCTTCCTAAATAAGAGCCCAAATCGATAATGTGGAACAAAAAGCTTACCCTTAAAAAGCGCGACGGTACTTTCTTTCGAATCGATGGTGTACAGGATTCCTTCATAGCGGATTTCAGCATTAGAAATAAGGCTGATCTTTGAACCTAAGTACGGAGTAGACGCAGCCATTTTTCTATAAATATGAAATCGCATATTAAAAAAATGTTATTGTCATATACATACCAAGAGCCAATATCAGTGTTTATTAACTAGAAGAGATTTCTAAATTGTACGAAATATTATATCAAGTATGCTCGTAGATTGACATTTATGCCACGCACCAAATAATTCCAACTATCGTTACGACAAAGGAGTGGTTACTTGCGAGGGCTCAAACTGCGTGACATGAAATGTGAAAAGAACTACTACTTATTGACTCCCCATGATTAATAAGCCTCATTGTGCATGGTGAATACCTCACTAAATTTGTACGCCGTAAGCTTTTTAATAGAAGCACAGAATATATACAAGAAATATTTATTCACACAAACTGTGTGAATTCTTTCTTTAATGTATCATCAACACAGAGCGTATGCCTACCAATTAGGGCCATGTAATATCTGTAAAGTCAATGTTTAAGGAATCTGTATTAAGTTAATAATTTGCGTAAAACAAAAGTAAGCCCATACTTGAGGGTAACAACTTCATTCCACCATCAGGGTTGGTGACGTGCAAAACCTAAACCAGAATGTCGAACAGCTTGTTTGACTTGCGGAAAATGCAATCTCCACCAGTTGAAAACGATAATTCAAGAAATGAATTACATACACAGAACACACGTGTGTCTTAACACATCGAAGTGATTTTTTCTTTAATAGGCATCCACTTATCTACTTAGTTGAATAACCAGCTCATAGGAAAGCTAAAAAATGTTTACGAAATTCATGTACAAATCGCATATTGCTCATAAGAATAAAGGACGCTTCAACTGTGGAATTCAGTCGCAATGTGCGAAGGATTTTGCTTTTAAGTTCCGTCCTAGGGTTATTTCATGCAAGTAAAATTACAACCATCATATCGTTCAACTGCTGCTTCCCGCGTCTGCTGCATCAAGTTGTTGTTGGTGCGTGCACGTCAGCGAGACGACGTAGAACTTTTAGTCGACACCTCACACAGTTCGTGAGGTCGATGCAATTCAAACTTAACTATAACCTCGCGGCAACCGTATGTAAGTGATAAAAGAGTGAACGCTTCGAACAGCTGCTGAGTAGCAAGTTCCAAGTTGAGTCCCAGCGCCAACGCTGACGAATCAGACTGGGCAATTATAATTGGTTCGCCGTAATCCCATTGACACAGACGATTTAAAATGAAATTCACGGACATGTATGTTTTTCTCCCGATACAAAAAAAAAAACAATTTTTCTAAATGTCCTGACTGTAACTTGTCGTTACCCATATTCATCATGTGTCGGTTGTCATATCGCGATGCTCAGTTGGGCAACGGTATGGGAAAAGTTGATGAGGCAACGGTGGGTACAATGGACTGACCGGCAAGCAACCAATCACACCATATAACAACACCAACATACTGCTGCGCTCTCAAACACATAACGGACAACGTTCTCAGGCACCACCATTAATAGAACAAGTGACCACCGATGCAAGCGTTTTGGTAGTTTTCACCAGCAAAGAGGCACAGGTTAGTGGCGTTCCCGCAACCGCACGATTAGGTACAGTCGCTGGTCGAGTGTCAGCTTCTGTAGCAAGACGACGCTTCCAGTAAAGAAAATAACACATCGCTGATAGATGACAAACAGCGAATATGCCAATAGACGGTTATTTCAGATCTCATCTATACAGTTACGGCGTAAGCGTTGTCAGTGAGCACTAAGAGCGACCGTAATAGTGATGCCATCTATATAAAGTCGCAACACAGAAGACAGCCGACATACGATTAGGTAGTAGAACCGACGGTTTCACAAATTTTCTATGGAATTTCGCGACAAATCACCTGCTGTTTGGTGGGTTGAGGGCAGCCGACTACAGTTGGCCGCGTTTTACCGGGCTAGATCAGTAGCTGCAGCCCGATTTACGCGGATTTCCGGCGACAATTAACTAGCACTGTTCGGTCTGGCCAACAAACTACGACGGACTCACGGCAAACAGCACGAATTACACGGCAACCAAGCTAGACTCCTGCAGCAGCAGCAGCAGCAGCAGCAGCAGCTCTCCTCAGTTTTGTTTACCCCCTTGCTGGGCGACGACCGCTCCAACAGCAACAGACGCTGCTCGCTGCTCGCAACAGAAGTCTACTTTAAGTATCTAAAAAGAATAATG
The DNA here is from genome assembly GCF_002532875.2 of Varroa jacobsoni. NCBI lineage: Eukaryota > Metazoa > Arthropoda > Arachnida > Mesostigmata > Varroidae > Varroa > Varroa jacobsoni. The sequence continues at coordinate 9,594 of NW_019213506.1, forward strand.
CCACCCTTTTTCATACACGCTTCGTATTTAAGATTATGCATTAAGCCAGCTTTTCTAACTAAGGAGTCGCTGGCGTAATCACCTTATTGATATTACTGGGAGACGATAAATCGTATATGAAAATCTCTAAAGAAAAGCAAGTTCTTGAAATGATACCGAGGCATGATCCGTTGCTTCTACGCTTCTATGGCGAACGATGAGAGACGCCACTTACGGTGTTTTGCTGAGGCGGGCAAATGTATAGTTGTAGTGGAGAGGGGGGCTATATTCTCATAATGAATGCTTATAGTGTGGAGATGCCGGCATCTATTAGTCCACTGACTAATGAAACCGCTCTACATGTTATTTATAGCCTCGTTAGTCCATCCAAACTGGAGTAACTCTATCAAAACAGAATTTGGTCTGAATTTTGAAATGAACCGATCGAATCAAATAGACGAATACATGACCGTATTTTCAATAAAACACATATGATTCCTCGATGAGGTGTCTGAACCAAATTAAAATTGAATGGGTTTTTAAAATATGTGCTATGATAACGGTTACCCTCCTTCTCTTGTCCTTTTTCTTTCAGTGCATTATCCCGTCGTCAAATTGAAACGCTACATTTGGGTATGATAAAGTTCGAAGTAATACTTGGTGTAGAAATCATGTTTATATTTCACAGTGTATTTTTTATTGTGTCGAACTTTACAGGGTGCTCATATCTATCATTGACAACATTTTTGCCGAGTTGGTATAGTCTACGCCGTAGAAATGCTAACATGATACACTTACCACTAAAAGCCGAGGTTTACAAATTCGAGCATTTTATCAAATAAGCTATCTTAACTCCACCTAAACCAGGCTAACGAAACATGCCAAAAACTGACGATAGGTCCTCCAGCCTATGCCTCTGTAACGGTAATATCGCGACACACACTGACCTAAGCCCACAGCACAGATCAACAGATACCATATACTTTTAAGGTTAAAGTTTGTCTTAAAAGTCTATTAACAACAAAAACGCATTCACACACTTTTTACTACTCTTCCCACTAATATTCGTATCGTCTTCAACTGTCTATTTCCCAGATACAAACAGTTTCTTCTTGGGTAAAGAAAGAAAACAAGCACTACAAGTATAGCCATCTCGCAATTTATTTTTTGGACGGTTTTCTTAAATTCGAAAATACGCACCTTCTTTGTTCACAGAACATCTTTAATAACATCCTGATAAGCAACAAATACCTATGTTATAAGAAAAATACGGAAAGTAATTTAATCCGGCCAAATAACTCGAAGTAATGCGCACGCGTATTTTATCAGAGCAAAGCTTGAAATAGAGTTGTTTCTAAGTCTCTTCCGTAAATTCTGCACCTGAAATGTAAAATGTGAAAACGACATCAAGTTTAATTAAAAATAAGTGATATAACATTTTACACATAAAGTATCGGATTAAGCTTCAATGAACCATTTTCGATAAATTAACGCTGATGTGAAAGGGAATTCAATTGTATATTTTTGCGTTCAAAACAGAGCACTAAAATTGATAATTTTATGCTAAAAATATGTTACAGATTAATACATAGATCACTTCTGCTTTGACGAAGATGTTTCTGCGTTGTGTTAATAACGTTTTATAGGACCTATAGAACCTTGTAAAATTATAGACAACTATGAAAAACGCATAATAGGTATAATATATAAAAAGTGCAGTTTGTTTGTTTGTGTACCTTCGAGGTGTTGCTATATTATTGTATAGTATTGTTAAGGAACAAAACACTGTTATAGTAACCATCTCTGCCTGAAATATGCTAGAAGAATAAGTGCATTATTGTGTATTTCACTAGATATGGAAAAATAAGATTCACGAAAGGTTCATTTTTTTCTTCTTACCATGTAAAATATTCTGTGATCCTTTATCATTCAAGATTAAGTTCTGGCATGTAGCCCCAGTCTTTTAGGAAACGCATACTATCCACAGTTTTTCCGGATGGACTGAAACCGAAATAAAGAGGCTCAATGTGAACGAATTTGTCAGCGAGAGGGAATCCTTTGAGTTGCAGTACAGCCTTTACAAGCGTTCGTGTTAAATATTACTAAAGGCCCAGTATATATGAATCCAAAAAATTAAGATATAATGTAGGCTAATGTTCATTGTTTGTATAATCATAAGACTGCCATTTTAGATCTGATTAAGTTAATATTAAGGCTAAAACCTCTAAACGATTATAAGAACGCCGAAGAGTTGTGTTCACTACTGTGACGTAAATGTTAATTTCAGAAATTATAACTGTCGACATTTGTACACTCTATTAAAAGTAGAGGTAGATCCTTTTAAGGGAGCGTATCATTACCTCAGGTAGGTTACATAATTGAAACCTAATGATACTGGACGCAAGTGAACTAAACTATAGAATGCTAACATAACTTTGCAGAATGAGCAGCTAAATAGAATTGACTGGATTTTATATATAATTTAAGAAGGCCCACAGAGGGCGACTGTGAATCCAGGTAAAATCAATGACAATTTTTGCCATTTTTGAAATGAGAACAATGGTTTTTATCATTACCCTTTTGTTGATATCTTGGCAATGACAAAACTAAATTTGTCGACTGAGGAGAGCTGGGCGTACATATCCTCGATTAAGAATTAGTCTAATTAACGTATAGGTTTGCGAAAATATTAACAGCAATATGTGTAGAAAATGATAATTATGTTTCAAACAATCCCAAAAATGAACAAAAAATAGGACCAGGATAGAAAAAATCTCAAAAATTGGTGACAATGAAGCCATATAAAAGCCAAACCAAAAGTTTCAAACTATCAAGAGCTCTGTGCATGACGATATAGAATTTCGAATGTAGTCTAACAAAGTAAGTACAGCAAGCAATGCATAATTTCAAATATTCGAAGAAAGCCTGAATTTCTATAATATAAAAGTTTACTTTGTATGCGTCTGATGCACTCGTCGAAGAGCTGAGCTTGTGGTCACTACGTGAATTGGTCAGTTCTGGTAGCTGGCATTAAATTAACAGACTTGTAGCTATTGAACGAAGAGATTAAACCAATTACATAATCATACAACATTTTTTGTTATTTGCACAGTCAAATAAAGTAAGCTTTTATCTGTATACGTTACGTAAGAGTTTTACTTAAACTGCTGAATGTGAAAATATATTTATTATACCAATATTCGAGGCCGATATAGTCCCGATAGCCAAGCTCGTTGAGTAATTCGAGGACGTAATGATAATCGATTTCACCAGGAGCGCTCGGTTCCGTACGTTTTGGGGCTTGGGAAATTTGAACGTGGCCTATGTAAGATAATGCAATATAGAACGACTGTTAGAATAACTTTTATATGTATCATATATTCGTAATCTACTGCAATTTTAAATGTACCATGTTCTTATATGGCTTAAGCGCTGTATCCTGTTAATCAGCGTTAGATGCCACGCATCAGACGACGAAGAAGGTAATGTCAGGTTAGCTGAGACTCAAAATGGGGTGTGCATACAAAAAAGATTGATAGAGACAAACTACTGCCCGAGGGTCCCGCAAGAATTATATGGTGTTGCTCAAGGCAAGACCAATGTGTGCGAGCTTGAAGAAAACTGAACATACGTGTACCGTACAGTCAACATGGGGTCAATTTGCGCTAGGGGCAAAAAGGATTTTTCGCATAAAAACTTTCCTGATTTGTAACTCTCATGTATGAAACAGTACGTGCACCGTATTGGTGGTTGCCGTAGTCACTGCGACAGACAATACGTTCGGCATATCCTTTGGTTCATAAAAGTACAGGCAGCGTAAACGCATATCACTAATGCAACAGGCCAGATAACTCACAACCAATGGAATAAACTGTATACAATACTTAGAATCGGAGCAGACACTTTGCTTTTTGCGGGTTTCGGCGGCGATCTGAAGTGAGTTATGTTGTGGGCCTCCTTTTGGATGACCCTCGTAATGATATCCTATGGTTGAGATCCGTTGCGGCTCAATATACAAGAACTAGAAGAAGCTGGGTCATGGGTGAAAACCGTTTAGTAAGCATTTCAAGGAACATCATGATGGATCCATTCCATTGAGTTATGCTAGTTTTTATTTTCCGTCTAGCTCTATCTATTCATCTAGTTTCTTTATTTTTCACACATTCGTCCGACAGTGCTCCGGCAGCTTCTGGACAGCCATACATATATTAACATTCCTTATGTAATTTCACTCTCTATGGTTTCACGAAGTAAAGCACTAAAAAGATATGCTTGCTCATCAGTTGCCCTTTTAAGCGCGTGAAAAAAGCCGTAACTATATGGACTTAGATCGGAAGTTTAAGCTGGTTGAGGTCAAGGTTGAATATTTTTTTACTCAATCCAGAAAATCACTGAGAGATGGTAATGAAATTTGGCGTTGTCATCAAGTAACCAGACTGTGTGTTTGATTGCCGTGCGAAAAGTTAGTGAGCCTTTTAACGAGCTAGAAAAAGCGAGTCCTATTGTTTGGTTTTTGGTGAGTATATCATAGGAGCTAATGCCCATTGATGTGCACTGCAAGTATTACAATAATCTCATGTCCGAACCTAGTTGAAACTAATACCAAACTCGATTTCCCTGCAGGGTAGCGCCATTTTCTCACCTCATTCCCCTCCAGCTGTCGGTAGAGATTAAACCGTGCCTCGTATATGGTAACCATATGCTTCAGGCGCATTTTTTGTTATTAGAGTTCCGCATATGGCACGTGGAATATACCACAAGTATTTTGAGTTGGCCCGGAGTCAATTCACGGAGAACCAATCTTTTAACCCGTTTCCGCACTGCAGTGGTTAAACGGTAATTCTAGAATCTTTGAGTAGTTATCAAGCATATTTTGTCTGCTTCGCGAGGCGCAGTTTAAAAGCTTTTCAGTTTCAAAGTCCGCCGGATTTGCTTGTACCAACCTAATCTACACATGTATGGGAGATTGGGGTAAATTTGATTATTCTTAACGAATTCTACCCTTTATGAAAGGACAGTACATACTGAAGTTTACTAACTTCCTATGAGTATCATAAGCGCATGAAATTTCATTAAAATTTATTAGCGAAATTTACTAAGATGTCGACGAACTGTTTTTTTGTTTTAGTATATTCGAGCTTTTGCTCATAGTTTCTAGTTGGTTGCTTCAGAAATCTCATTTTCGTAGAGCTGTCTGATCAGAATTAAGCTACTTCATTCAAAACTTTATAGTTCAATATAGTGTTGAAGTTAACCTAACATAAAACAAATAAAGTCTACACTTATCTATTATTTATAAAATGAGAGATCCGGTCTGGCCTTGGTTTACTGGGCCTTTATAGTACGTTATCATATGATCTATACATTAAGTTACTGTATTTGTCGTAACGAAATCAGTGGCGTATGTAACCATATTCCAAAATTATAAAGTAACTTATAGCTTAATTTGAACGGTGTAGAGGAAGCCACCTTTGCTGAAAATTTGTGCTTGTATGTTAGTGTTTACAAATGTAAATCTAGACTAGATCGGGCATCGCAGGTAAAAGAGTGAAGTGTGAAGTACTTTCCGATTTTATTAATTCTATTAGTTTAGCATTTTAGTTATAGCCAATTTTTAGCTAACCATCGCCTGAATATTCAGTTCCTCGGCCAAGTTTCCAGCTTTTCAATCAGGCCCCCAAAGGGTTTTCTGCAGCAAGCAAGATTTAAATAAAAATTTATGACGTATAGTTAATTCTTCAGGGCAAAAAGCATTTGAATTTTTGTTGATGATGCGCCGAATGATTAAGAAAATGACCATCTGCCAGAACCTATAGAATATTAGGAATATATATATATATAGCATAAAAGTCGATGATCACTTGCTGGGTGTTGTGTTATCAGCTCATTTCTCAACAAGCAAAACTAGGCCGAACTGCGATTTAGGATTAATGTATGAACGTTCTCACTTACCGACAAATCTGGCGAGCTGGGAAATTTTTGTTGAAAGATTTCCGTGGAGCATTTGTAGATGGAATACATCAAGCATGATACGAAGGTGGCGGGAATTTACTTTTTTTACGTACTCCAGTGCTTTGTCGTAGCTCTTCAGAAAATAATCATCCCGAACCTAACTGATACATCCCAGTATTTTAATGTGATAATTTTTTTATACTAATTCCACGGGATCAGGATAGCCGCAATTCTACTCTCACCTCACGTTGCAGGGCAATGTAATAAAGGTTTCACTTGGGCCGAAGTTAATAATAATGAAACACACGTTTCTATATGTTGTTGGACTCTTCCGCACCAGACTGGAGGCTCTTACCACAGAAAAATTACTGCCTGTGACTCAATGGGAGCTACTTAGAATATACTATGATAGTAGTTAGTAGAACAAAAGGTCAGTGAAAGATAACGCATTTTTTTGTTTGTATTATATAAGCAATATATATATATATACCTATATAAAGTTCTACAAAATTCGCTTGTGAAACTTCTTTTTGCCTAGAGAAAAGGCTATCCATAACAAAGCGAGTTAATCATTGGCCCCATTCCGAAAGCCCCGCAACATGAGGTAATATGGTTTTGCTTAATTTTGTTGTCTTAAAACAGCAATTTAAATAGGATTACTTTTCATGATCTAAATAATCACATAGAGTTGCGCTTCTTATACAGCAATGTACAATCATACACTAGTTAGTACATATATGTTTCTTAAATGATGGTGCATTAGTTTAAAAAATGTTGGCGTTGAGAGATATTAAAATTTACCTGTGCGCACAAAGGCTCAATAAGGCCCATAATGCCTGCCCCCTGAAGTTTTTCAGCAGCGTAACACAAATTATAAATGTACATGGATTCCATTTCGGGCGCTGTAACCCCCTGCTGTGAAACTCCGGCCATAATATGTACCTTTATAGAGTGCACAATACCAACATGGATAAAACATTATTGTCAAATTATTACTGTATTGTCCACGTGTTTATATGTTTATGTTCCGCTAAAAAATATATAATAACGATCAATTCGACCAGGAAGGCATAGCAGTAGTTCGATAGATACAGTTTTCGAGTTAATGATTCGTACTGAGAATCACATATAGTGTATAGTAATGGTATACAACAATAGACTTTTAAAATATTCTAATAAATTAACTTGTTAATCACAGAGCAGATAGAACGTTGTCCTAGGCAATCGGAGACAAGCGTAAGTAAGAAAACACTCCTTTTTCGAATACTGATTTCCTCCACTAAGACTCGTACTTAATGTATTTAATTTTAGCTTGACAGAGAACTATTGTCATAGTAGACTTGTAGTGGTACACTCGAATCATATCAGATGCACATTTCTCCCATCCGACTACCCTCTGGAGTAGACTATTTGGAAACCTAATTAAAAACAACACATATTAATATTGGTTTCCGTCAAATGTGTGCATTTTAGAAAATTGGCTTTTTACACATGCTCTACAGTGAAGTGTCTGTGAAAAACTTTCAAGATGTTGTTTTCTTTTACCTTTTTACAGTTGAGGGCCTTTGCGTAGCGGATAGTTAACTCAATAGATTTTTTAAAGTCCTCTTGCCGATTAGGCTGGCATGCAAAGCCAGCATCTCCATGACCCTTCCCTATTAACATTAAATAGACACTACCGTTTTATTTCGCTGACTATTCTATTTTTAGTAGAAGGTAGGTTCTTAGATGCGTATGCGCTTTGATGCTTTCTCGTTTCGCCACAGGTTTACCACATTTGTCCATATCGTTAGTAAAATGATATATTCTATTGGCATCCATTTAGCTGAACGGCAATATTCACTCAGCGATTTCGATGTGTAAAAACACACGTTTCGCATTAGAATCAGACATCCATTGTAAGTTAAAGAGAATGGTTACTGGCTCTGACCCGGTTTTTTTCAGCGTAATTAATCGCCTATCAATCGCGCTATCAATCATAACAGTGTTTATCACGCCATGTTGCTTTGCATAGCTAATTAAAACTTTTCGATATGAGGCGAAAGACAATGACAAGCACCTTGAAATGAGTTGATGAGAACTTGCTCGACACCAGCGCTATATTTTGCCCTTACGAGATCCTCAATATTCGAGTCATAAGGAAATTGGCATTCAACGGCACGGAAGCCCCGTCTACCCGCTTCTTCATATCGATCTGGAAGATTGGTCAGCTCTTTGAACATAAGCGAAATGTTCGGGGCAAACTTCAAACCCATCCTTGTGCCGCGAAACAACGACTCCTAGAAATTAAAAGCAACAAAGCAGGTTAACCAAACACAAGTGATAGATAATATAACAATGACTGTGAAATCAGCTATAAATTAAAAGTTGGCTGAATCGCTTCATTCAATATTAGACATCAGCAGTTAAGGGACAAAAACTAGGTGATGGATAACAATTAAGCGAAAGTATTATACTCATTTCTCTAATATTTCGGGTTGTTTTTTAATGCACGCTCTTTTTATGGTTAAAAAGGTGACACAAAAAAAAACTATTGACTTTCTAATTGCACTTCCACTGCTTTAGGCATTAACCCAAGTTAGATAGTAATCTAAAGAAAACTATAGCTCAGACCAAGTATTCATATGAAATGTATAGTACCTGTCAAGCAAGTGATGTTCCGTATATAAGTTACAATCTTGGAGGCAAAAAGGATCTTTCGGAACACGCTTCCGTATCACGAGTAGGTAATTCACATTACAGCTCTACAAATTCGCGAATGAGAGCAGTGACAAGGCGACATTGGCGAAACAACTGGGAGGGGGGTCTCCGCAGCTCTACCATTTGTCGATATGATAAAATTCTACGGGTGGATCCAACTGGCGATTAAAACGCTGGCTTTTCCTATTATTTGTAGCAAAAACGGTGCTTATCATTGTCTAGCTAGGAGTAACTATGGGTAAGAATATTCGCATTAAAGTCATTTGTCACAGGTATAGCCAAACGTCTTGTGGTGGCTTGTAGCGATACCTCCGTTCTAACAAAAAACTTGTCTAAGCAGGCCGGTAGCAACAGTGCTTATTTGTCAGATGTATTGCAATTATGAGAACTAAATAATACCATGTTAATCCTGTAATGAATCCCCGTAGTGACTAAAATAGCCGCTTTGTAGCGGATAGAACTGACCATCTTGAAAACTATAGAAAAACGAGTACAAACAAAAAATCGAAAACTGCCTTAGATTGTGTTAATTGGGTAACAGAAAAAGAAAACATACGTCATGAAGGAAAGTGTTCAAAAGCACCGTCAAAACACAGGGACGCTTAAAAGTCTCTCTGGTTTTTTAGAAGCCAAATGGGCATAAACATCATTTATGCTTTTAGACACAGTGTGGCGGAACGGCAAAATTGGTGTATTATTATACTAGATAACACGTCCGTCAAAATGAATAATGGACTGACAAAGGACCGAAACAATTATCATCAAAATTTTGTTTGACTAGGTTACCCTATTTGTTACCGCATAGCCTCACTTTTAATAGAAAAACATGCGCCAAATAAACATAAAAAACTCAGCAATACAATTAAAAGAAATAGAGACAGCAAAACACAACCGAAAAATTCTGTAAATATCACGACCAGAACCGTGTCCCTACACAACTGCAATGGCACGTACCCTTACATTACAGTCTCTTTAGCTGATACTCAACGAGATTGCAAATCGATTGTCACCGAAGCTGAAATACCCTTGTTTAGATATCTTTCTGTTTTCACCTATTAATTTAACATAGTATATCTACAAGCAGATTCATTGTTAAGATAGAAGTTGTTTCCTTATTATGTTTATAATACTGATAATTATAATTTCATGTCACGAATCGGCTGGCAATAATTCGATATTAAAAAAAAACGATTTAAACTACAAATTATTTTACTACTGTACAATAAGTCGAACGTTATAAACTGCACCGGAATACACCCAGCAATTGCGAGTCAAAAGTACCGATGCTCGTACGGACGAAATTCTTTTTGTGAGCTCTATGAAATGGTAAAAGAATGCGATGACAGGACGTACATTGTCGCTGAATGTTGATGCGTATGACTCCATTGTATGAATTTTGTGCTTTTGACAGTTGCTTGACAGTTCCCCTAAATGAGCGGACACGCAGGATTCGATGTTTTTCACGAATTTTTTACTACTACGATCGGCTGGATTAGAGACACATACAGGCACTGTGCTACACTTTATGAAAATATGACGCTCACCATGCTTATCAAGCAACCGTCGGTACAACAGGTATATCTGCCCTTGGTAGAAAGTCAATTGTAAAAAGAATTAGCCTTTTCGTGAAGAAGAACATCGCGCTGTCATCAATCTCGGGCAATTTATCGCGTGATAATACAATGATGCAAGAATGACATTATTACATGTTTCAGCTCTCCATTTTAATGGAGAGTGGTGCTATATCTCTGACGACGATACTTTTCGATTACTAAATTGGAGTCGTTTCTGTTGGAGTACTTTTATTCACGAAGCGTACGGGAATGTGCATTGTCCGAGATCTGTGACTGCAAATTGACGATGGTGTTACTTATGTAAACAAATAGACGACGAGGCTATTATGGGACACCAGCCGATTTACTAGGTATGGTTAAACAAGTATTGTGTTATTATTAAAGTATTGCAAATTATAATGTTGAAATGTACAAATGTAACTACTGCTTGTACAGCAAGAGCGGAACAATTCAGAAAGATTTTAGATGACTTATTTTGCGTTTCACTCGATTCATTCATTCATTCATTCATTTAACGCGTCCATTCTTGTCCGTTATTAATACGCGGTCTAATACCTATCGCTTATGCATAGTAAATAGCTAGATAAAGATCTCAAAAAAAATTGTTCATATTATAAGAGACAAAGGACTATTTAATATTTGGCCTTACACAAACGAATGTTAGGAGAAGATTCGTGCGAAATCGGAGCTCTGTGGCTCACGTTTAGCTTAATACCTCTGAGTGGTAAAAATAACTATTAACCAAGCGAAGTGGTCATTCTATATTCGAAGGTATTCACTAATTGTATAACAAGTAAGAAAGAAATTTAAATTAAAAAAGCTGGGAAGGCCCTACAGTGATACTTTGAAAGTAGTACTTATCCAGTAGTAATACCAGCTGGAAGTCTTTGTGTGTCCCGCACGACCAACACAGCTTTTTTCAAACGATCATTTGTTGGCAAGCTTGCCTTCGAAAATCCTCTCCGAAGGCGTGTTTGACCCTCTTATAGATTTACTCTTCATATGTATTAAAATGTGTAATATTAATACGTAATTTAAATGTTTGGCTACAATTGTTTTTTGAGTACTATATATTTTCATGTTTAGAAAAATAATAATTTAGATAGGCGGTTGGTATGTCGTCTAGTATTGGTGGTCTTGCTCAGATTTACGGCACATTTAGTTAAAGTGATTTGCTATAGCGCTGGTGGTACACATTCTAAAGTGGTTAGATTTACAGCACAACTAAAGGTGTTTCATTGAGAAGATTGGAAATACAAACGTAAATAAAAGACAAACATCACTACTACGTAATGTAAGGACGCTACCTTTTTAATCAGGGATCCATTGCACTATCACGTTTCGAACGACAATGGTTGTGTTAGGCAACATGGAACTGTCTTGGTACTAGCTTAGTGCTTATGTCTAACACTTAGGGACACGTTATAGTGTAGGTTCGAACCCGGACATTTGACAGCCTCATCATAGAACCTGTCGTATGTAACGATGCCTTACAGTAGTATCGAATCTAAAAAAAAAAAAAAACATTAAGATGGAATAGTGCGTAGCGGAATGAAATTAAACGCAACATTATTACCCGATATTTCAAAAGACACCAATTCTTAAACAAGTGAGTAATCCTACAACGTAGGTAGTCGTAATTTTAATTCATGCGTCCGCAGTAGAACGCGCCGCCTCTTTTCAATAGCGCACAGTTCCCAACAAATAATCGGTTTTAGGCGTAATCTAACGATATGTTAGGAAAGCCAACAGAGATAGGGCAACGCTCATGGATTAGAAACCATTGTAAAACATTATAGCGTTTCTCAAATACACTTATGTCACCGTTCGAAATGATTTGTTGGACCCTTCGATCAGTAGAATCCTGCCGCTATGCAGCGGTAGCGGCACCCTTATGCACCGTAAATCATTCGCACATAACGACACAACCCTCATCAGCGTGCAAGACCCCGCGAATATAGCTTACCAACAACAAAATAATCGCTTGTCCTACGATTTACTTGTCATATCACGACGAGTACAGTAGAAGGCGCACAGAACACACCTGGCCTAAACATCTGTTCTCCAGAATGTAGCATGCTGCTGATGTTTTTTGCATTCCTTTTTTGTACCTGAAGCTTTTTTTTACTAACTCACGTGGTCAATCCTGTGTACTTGTCGGAATATCGGTACATGAGCAATACGATGTAATCCTGTACAGTAATATCTATAGGATTTTATGCTGTTGTTTGCCATAGCTTTATAATATTGTAAAGCTCAATGGAATAGACAATGAGCTGTATTTCAAACTCAATGCAATTGGACATCATGTATAATGTTAGTTGCGTAGTTTTTCTCCAATTCATCATTTATAGATGAATAGTATCTGTGATTGAAAATACCGTTGGTATATAAAGAACAAAAAATATCGAAGTATGTGGACTCTGCACAATTTTGGTGGTGAGAAATTACGCTAGTCATCGCGGCTTCAAAATGCAGGTTTGTAGCCCTCAATCTGCCAGAGTATCTTAATTCAGGCGATGTGGCACTTCGCTCGTTAGATGGCCCCTGTTGGCGTATGATAACTTGCAATAGCATCCTTGAGCGCCTTACTTGGGTATACATACCTACACGCGTACACATTTCTGTGTGAGATTTTGGCATCCCCAAGTCTATTTGATGGGTTTAGTAACCTTAAGGTGTGTTATGTTATTATTAGCAAAAGATAGTAGGAGGCCGATCAGCATGATGTATAAAAAATACTCGATATAATCACCGTTGAGTGTTTATAGGCCTTTGACGGAACTTCACGACAAATTAACAAGTATTCGTGGAGCTCTCTGGGACAAGGAGGATATCGTACGGTTTCGCAGGAGTCGGTTGCCACTACTGCTACTGCGGACAGTTAACAGATCAAACGAGTCAACTCTTAAGCTAGTAAGCAACGAAACAAATATTCGAGATACTCACTGCAACATTATGAAGCAAGCTATAGAAGCCCTATAGAAGAAATAGTGAAACTGCAAAACGTTGCAGCATTCGCGCAGTTTTCACTGTGGGCGTTTGGAGCTAGTGGTGATCAGAGCGAAAACATCCTCTAGGTAGTTATACAGCATAAAATTGAAAGACAGGCAAAGAAGTATACGCATCTCTATACAGGTAGAAAGCTAATAGTTAAAAACACATTTACAGAGGAGAGAGTTAACAGATTCGCGTGACCTAGTGTGACGCGTCAATCCCTATGGAAAAACCTATAAAGCCGTTGAAGTAGGTTTAACTTCTGCCTCAGACTCAAGCTACGTGACCAAAAAGGCAAAGCGGTGGAACAGGCTATCCTAGAAAGGTTCGAAGGCGGTAAGCCTACTTCTAAGGCGTTTGAGAAACCTTTATGAAAATAGTATTCTTTAAACATACAGTTGATCCAATCTAATCAGCGTCGAATATATTCAATGCCCACTAGGCTATTATGGCTACTATGTACACAGCTAATCAGATGGAATTAGTCGCTGGTATAGCACCCTGGCATATAGCAGACAACAAGCTTCATTAGGAACGACCCTTTGAGTCCGGTGATGTTTACGCCGCTTGCTGTAACTCTACATAGCAGTACACAAAGCCTCCATCATGCCGTAAACATCCGGATGATTTTGATGATTACTGTGCAGTAGCAGGTTTCTTTTCCAACATGCATTGGTTACTTTGTTTACATACGTTAAGTAAATCGGTTGTGTAATTAGTCCATGGCTTATGGAGACCATTACACTCCGACTAAATAAGGACAAGAGGTAATAAGACACGAATTTACCTGCAGATTACTATACTGTCATTTGTTGTTGTTATGGGCAGGACGCCATGATGATAAGTGTCCGACGATCATCGTATGAATAACATTATTACCAACATTTCAAAACGCAGAAAGGTAATTTGAATCGGATGATCATTTTTCGAGATACTGTAGTAGTAAAATTGAATTATCATAGCGTATTGAAATAGACCACCAATCATATTGCTCGACATAGTATGTGCGAACAAATAAAGTCGCCATCTCTTAAATTAAGGAAATGGAACAGCAGCAGTGAAAAAGCTGTATATCACTCATTTGCAGGTAAAACTGCAATATTTGAAAAAAATACTTTTTTTTAATGAAAAAAAAAATGCAGACTCTCACAATTGGCACCTAAAGAGGTAATTTGTTTTTGCTGGAGCTGAAACCTATCACTATTTGATGTCCATTCCAAGCTTTTTGTAAACTTCAAAAGATAGTTTTTTTTTTTTTTCGTTCTCTTCGCTACTTGAAACAATGCTTAGTCATAATAGAAATTATCATGCAAAAGATCTAATAGCGTCATAGTTATCTGGAAAGTACTCGTGCGAGTTTGCTTTTTGTTCGTAATATTTGATCGCTTCAACGTTACACGAAAAGTTTTGGTCCATCATACAGATGAAGCTTAGTTGGAAGGTGTATTGAAAGCCATGGCCATTGGCGTGACAGAAACCTGTTATCCTATCACCGCATGATGGGTGGAGACGCATCAGGTACTGGCCGCTTTACTCTTGCCGTAATGTAGAGCTTAGAATAAGTAGAAAGAACGCATAATGAATACTTCTCGCGACCTCAGTTTCAAATTTTCGCGCCATTTCATGTTGCACCATAAAAACAATGAGAACTGGTGACGTCTCCTGGGGCTTATATAAAAATGCCGCCTTATGAAAGAACTCCACACGGTAAGTGTTATCATTTTTTGTTCAATTCGAACATTGTTGTTTTCGTTTCTAGAGGCTAGTGCAATATCAGCCCGTACTCTCCAAATACTGGCAGAAAATTAAAACCTATCCTATCACTCTGGCAATCCGAACTCTTCTTCTGCGCCCGAGTTTCAAAGCCATTTTAGTCCGGATCCATTATCTGCGAACTGTTTATTCTTTACTAGGTCCTGACTTCGACCTGCTTCAGCGCGTTCCCTTGTTCATGCGCGTCCGTATTGCGTGTCCGAAAAAGTGACCGTATCGAAACGATGTCTCTACAAAACGAGCACGCCACGGATGTTCTAATCTACATGTCTAAACAAATAGAAGTTGGTCATGTATTTTCATTGAAAGCGCACTGTAAATTATCGAAATACAAAATACCGCACACTAGAGGTGGAGTTTGCTCCCGTTAAACATGGCGTAGAGACCGATTTTTAGCTAAAACGTTTTTAGTTCTCATAATGTATGAGAATGAAATCGGTCAACAGATTACTTCTAATAAGGCAAGCAACAGCGATGGCTAATCTATACGCTATCGACGCTCTGCAGTTATTGCAAAAAAGATAAATACATGTATTTCTAAATTGAGCGTCGTGACATCGTAACTCTAGGACTTCACAGAAGTTTGAAGCATTCATTATTAAGTATGAATGTGAACTGTGGAAACGGAAGTCCTTAGAATGTTTAGTAGGACATATCATTGGTAGATTTATTTACACTGATGTAACTCAGATGTTTGCCATCATATCACTAAATTAAGCAAGCTTCCAATGAATTTGGGTATAGGACTGGTTTATCGGGAACTGAGAATATTTTTGACAATGAAAAACATCATTTAATCTACCTCTTTGTTTGCATTCACATTGTTCTTGTTACCAATCGCATGTCACTTGACCAAAACAGCTTTATCAGTAAAACAGAATCGGCAGCGCACGTAGTTTTCTAATCAGCTAATGCCCTTCTTGCGGAATATATAGCATCATTTCTCCAACTACGAATAGCGGTAATAATAATGGTCTAACTAAATATGGGAATAAATATCAGCGTTTTGATTGAAGCCTATTAAAAGTTTCTAAGTTCACGGAGATTATCGAGATTTGTTAACCTCAATAATAAACAATCGCTATACGATTGCTGGCCTTGTCGACTGGATTATGAGAGAAACTCCGCTCCAAAATCGGGGAGACTCACAAATGCAGATCTTGATTCATGGCTTAACGTATAGCATGCACCTTAGATAGTTACTATTTAGCTTACACATTTTTATGAGTTATAAGACCCTGTGATGGGCTTGATACCGAAAAATAGATACATTTAAGGCACAAAGACCTCTTATATATAAGTGAGCTATACTAATATAGGTTGCACTGTGTTACTATGTGACGCTTGTCACTATAATAATAATAATAATGTTGTTTTGATTAACGACAGTCGACCAATAGAGAAATAAGGCCATCTCTGGTTTTTAAGCTAAAATTTGGAATTTTCACGAAGAAGTCTTCAACGGTCTCAACTCTGATCTGACATGAGTGCCAGTGGACGATAAACACTACGGCAGTCGTACAAAAGCTACGAATTCTAAAACTATTATACATTAGGGTTATAGGATTAAACGGTATGTTATGAATGCTATAATCGGGATGAGTTTTTATGTTTACTAAGAGATGAAATTACTTAAAGCTTAACCAAAGTCAATCTTTACGATACATTCAGTATCGTTAAGAAAGGACCCAAGCGATACATGGAAAAAGAATGGCACCACTGAAAATGAATATTCCTTAACTAGGGACAATGCTACGATACTTAATCATATTTCAGGCCATTCTTCATGTTCGGTCTGAGGCGCCACCAACGGGTGAAGTCAGTGGCCAAACAGATGTGCATTGCGACTAGCTCTGGCTTTTAAAGAAATTTAATATATTTTATGTGTATTTCAGTGTTTTGACCCTGGAAGTGAGTATGTGAAACTCTTCCTTTTTATGCACATGTTTGCAGTCATAATTCAGACTGAAGTTTTCTTTTTACGCAGATCTCATTACAATTTCCATATGCCATATGCTGCTAGACTTCGGGACAAGGGCTACAAGTAATTACTAAATAGCGAAAATAATTGTTAACCATTACAAAAATAAGTAGAAGTTGTATTTTGAAATCCAGTCGCCAACTTGAAATAGAACTAATAAATGCATTAATAATAGTTTCATTATACAGACAAGCTTTAATTTTTTTTTCTGAGTACGTTTAAGGTGGCTTTCGAATGTGTTTGCCAAAATAGATATATTCGTAAATTAAAAACAAAGCTATTTGTTGTAACTAGATTCTATAAAAAAAAATAGGATCTCAACAATTCATGCGGCTTCAATATTTATAGGTAAGATATACTTGTCTCAGCGGTGATTCTACCAAGAAGGATGTTATACCACGGATTTTTGAACTAAACGCGTAATAATATTCTGCGATGCAAATCGTCGTTATATTATCATCATATTATCCTAACTTCATTCAGGTATTTGTGAGAAAACAATACTCGTGAGTAGGTCCGTTTTTTTTTATTGGTAATCTCCGTTAGCGAGCATAGGATTTACAAATGAACAAGTTTTAGATGATAAGTAAGGTGAATTAGGATTTCTCAAATGTAGTTCCAAAGCATCGTTGGATTCATTTTAAATGAAAATAAAATTACTTGATGTCACATTTGTGTACATATACAAACGAATGCTAAAAACTTTTCAACGGACGTTCTGGAGCTGATTTGAATGTGTGTGGCTCGTATTTCGTTGATATTTCCAGTAGATTGAGAAGTAGCGAATCCATAAAATAAAGAAACATGAAAAAAATAATTAAAATTAAATAAAGAGACACCTTTTACATATATCGATATATATCTGTATATGACTTTGTTTTAGCGTCGAAACAAAAAAAAAAATAGTTTGAAATGTTTGTTCCTATAATGGCTATTAGTTTGACAAAAGTATAGTTCCTTACTAATCCGTAATAGCTAATTACAGCCCAGACCAACTCAGGGTTGTGCAAAAATCTTTCCGTTTTCAGCTGTCGTAAGCATCGAAAGGCTTTCCGCATCAAATAGGTGGGTACACATACAAGGACACTGACTAAAGTTCACAAAGTGAGACACAGGCAGAATTGTTTAAGTAAAAGATAAAGTGTTTATGATAATTAATAATGTATAGTCACATCAATACAATATACATATAGTGGCTTGAGAAGCGTGCTCATCGCATCGGAATGGAATACGTTATTGGAATAATTAGTTTTGTCGGAGCAGATCATAGCGAAGATGACCTATCACGCGGATCCGTCAGCAGCACTCTTCAAGTTCTTCTCCGAATTAGGTTTTCATGCAGTGAACTATGTCATTAGGACTAAGGCGGTAAATTCAGGCAGGCGAAGAGGCTAAGAATTGCGTTAAATAAAGCATTTGTAAATGGTATAGTCAATAAAGTTCTTCGCGATCGCGTCTCCGTTAATCTTGGACTGGTTAATTGTTAAGTGATATAGCTGCCCTTGGTATAGATTTGCACAATATTTTTGGCATAAAGCGCGTTATGGGGATTAAGCCAATTCAAATCGTCTTGGCTATTATGTCATTATTTTTTAGTAATTCGGATGTGTTTACGATATCTATGCTTGTAGCTTGTAGAAAGCATGATAACGCATTTATATATAGAATTATATCTTGTGAGGTACGCGCCGCGAGATGTCTAACACAGCATTGCAAGGGCGCGTCCTATCTTCACCACACTTACTTCAATCAAAAATTATATGTGAGTTTCTTATGAGCAGGCTTAGCATTGGGAACATGGCTGCACAGGAAGAATCGTGGTCCTCAAGCTACACCGGTGCCGGTGGCGAGGAGTCTATACTGATCCTTTTGACACGTTTGAGAAACAGCTTACTACTGGTAGATAAGGGCAAAGAAGCGACGATTTGAAAGCGAGCAGTCCTCCCATGGACAGAACTCACTGCGGGTACGTGCTGTAGGAAGCCATAACGCAACAAAAGCTTTGGATCGCGTTCACGATTGTCTGAACTAAATGGTATGATCGGCAGAGCTCCAAGCGTTTGGGGTTCATCCAGGGAGGCCAGACCATCTTCTTGTGAGGACGATAGACTTTCCCATTTGGTCGCCACCTCAGTGCAATCACTTCCTGAAGATAGTGTTAATGTGTTTCCGTGAGCTAAATAATTCATTTAGGTCTCAAATTTAATGAGTCAATTGCTAACTAAATAATAAAATTATCTAGTGCCAACATTCGGTTATTCTGGAGCAGTGGTTTTTGATGCATAACTGTGAACTTATATGATCGTGTTGCACTTTTACATATGTAAGATTCATAACTATAATATCACACTTGGTTTCTGAAAATAAGTTGGGATAGAACAAATTTTCAAAACGAGGCATCCCTATTTGAAATTACAGAAAAAAAAAAATTTTAAATTGCAATTACAACAATTCAATACGTTAGTTTCTGTCAACATGAATTGCTACTAGTTTTTCTTTTCGTAAGTTTTACTATACGCATACAAAGGTCTATCACGGATGGACTTTTTTTGTCATCTATAATAACAACTTCCTATCGGGCTCGAAGCAGTGACGGCTTTGACTGATGACAACTACTTAGCGAGAATAAAGGATATCTTGTAACGAGCGTTTCGTTCGAACGCAAAAACACCAACGAGTTCGCAAAGTACTTACGTATCGATTTGGACCACGAAAAATCTCTACGAAACGTTGGGAATCTATCATGTGTCCAAGATAACTCTGTCTTTAATTGATCTTTAATAAAACGCACAAAAGCATAATAAAAAATTTACTATCGATAAATGAATTAGCAAGGGTAGTGCCATCCAACCAATGTACCTGTTTACCTATTTCATTTGACGACCAGCTTAGCGCTGTCGCTAAATAACTAGAAATTTATGCTACAATAGACTGTCATAATTATCGTGTTATAACGTGTCATAATTACCTCCAATAATGGTCGCAGACGTGGCGAAAATGATGACAAGCAGATGTGCAGATTTCCTGGGAGCAAACCGCATCACTGCTGCTTTCCGAGTGACTTCGTAGAGACGACTCAGGAGCCGAACGAACGCGTCCTGCTTCATTTATAGGGCAACATACTTCATAAAGTCTATGGCATCTGTCACAATCGCTGACGTCGTTTGAGCCAATCTACAAATTCTTGAGAAATTTGGCTGACGATACAGAAGCGACCCAAGGTGGAACGGGATGATACTTTCATATATTTTGAGCCTTAGAATACCACAAACTGCAAAATGTCGAAGCATTTGTTGCTGGGGTTGAAAAACAGGCTGATGAACTGTCTCCTAAGAGGCTGATGCATTGATGTTATTTATCTCACTATTCAATGGGGGCGCGCTTGTGCAGAATACCTCATTTGCTTTTCTCTTCATCATAGTTTTATACTCATTAGTACTATTCATTTCACAAAAAGATTTACTCAGCTTCCTATCAATTGACTATGATGTCCATCATTAGTGATTGGTTGGTTCTACGTTGGGTTACGTATGTCGTGAGTACATGTCGGCACGAAAGAACGTTTGTGTGCTTTTTGATAAATTATGCTAGCAAAATGCACTACTAAAGAGTAGATCATTAGCCAGTTTTTTTTAGGTAATAAGACATTTCATCTAACATTACGATAAATGGAAGGATTACGCAATGGTACCGACCTCAGAGAGACTTGCAAGGCTGACCTCAGCTCTCCTTGAACATGTATCCACTTCGAACATAAACTCCTTAGAAAATTAGGCCACTGAATCGATTTATTATAATATAGCACAAAATTGTCGGCCGACTGAAGTGAATTAATAAGCTAATTGTGACGACCTCATGTTTAGTAGGATTGAATTTGAAACATGTGTATCAGTGTGGGACTCTTAGTTGCGTAAGTAACTTTAGACTACCCGATGATCAGGGCTCCGCACGGAACACCTGCATATATACATATTGTAGTATAATCCACGCTTGAACTGTGTACGGTTCAGCTTGCCTCTTCCTGTTTTATAATGATAGGAGTATTTTTAAACGGCTATTGGCAATTATTGAGACGTATGACGCAATGTCTAATCACCGCAACGAAAATGAATACCTGAGCCACATTTAGCACAATTTAAATATTCAACTTCGTCTTCTCCTGTTTTATGAGATTCAAAATATAGAGCATTTAATGTTACTTTCATCGATGGGAAGGATGTTGTTGCGATTACTGATTGCAGTGAAGTAAATTTTCGTGGGTTTGATGGTTTTGTGACTACGCGATTACGAAAAAGCCTCACGGAAGAACAGCGGACTATAATAACCAGATTCGTAGAACACAAACACAAATCGCGGAAAGAGATTGCAGAGTGTATCCTGTGATATAGCGACATTGTAACCCAAACGTGAAAGATAAAATGTCTCTGATATAAGAAAAAAAAATTACAAAAAAAAATATGTGCAACGTAGCGAAAAGACAGGACCATCCTACTATAAAAAAACGGATTTGTAACGGTTTTTCAACTTTGTCAGAAGGTAGTGGAGCGCGGAATTAATGTATTCAGAAGTACTCTCAGGCGTTATATCGAGATAAGTGATTTTACCTGTCGTAAGCCTCCGAAGGAACTTCGTTCAAACTGTAAACAGTAAAAAAAAAACTGTCAACATGCGCAAGTTCCCTAAATAACTTTAAGGTTGGGCAGTTAAAAACTGAGAAAGTGTCTATCTTTCGGATAGATTTCAGGTCGCATCGACAGTAAGACTCAACGCATTCAAAGGTGTTTCTGCTAAAGATTCCACGAGTTTCATTAGGTTAAATAGACGAACAAAATCATTTCCTGGTGCAGAAGTCCTGTATTTCGTCAACTAATTTATAGAAAAACGACAGTACAGTGGGGTCAAGACAAAAAACGATAATATATCAGATCAAGACGATTCTTCGGGTGCGAGAATGGTTCCTGCATGGGAAGAGTGTGTTAATGTGTAACAGGTCATAACGGCGTATGGCAAACTGTATCTCTGCAATAGTCACGCTAGTGGTGTTGAGGTTCCATGATGGCCTGGAAATGTACTTTACTTGAATCCTATCGAAAACGTTTAGCATTATGATAGGGGTGAGACGGGGTCGAACAGGCGATTACGAAGGTTTTACAGCTCGAGAATACAATGTTCCGAACGCATATTCAGGAGTTCTCCGGGCGTGACGGAGATGCTACGAAAGTGAATTTGGACGATGTCAAGAAGGTGTATTTGGAGGAGGAGCAAGAGGAGGGGAAACGAAGAGCAAGAGGCGGAAGAGGAGGAATTGTAGAAATGATCACCGCCAGCGATAGGAAGACTAAATGCCTTAGTAGGTGCCTTCCTTCCCACAGCGGTATAAGAAGGCTTCCCTAACGATACTGGTGTCCAATAAACTATCATTAGGAAGATCAGTTATTAAAACAACTGCGTGTATATATTTAGTTCAGGTAATGTGTGCAAATATTTAGCTAAGTAATCTTTGATCAAATTCAACATTATCTGAAATTTCCAGGCGGTGTTTTTTTGATCGTGACCAAACTGTGTATAAAATTTTTCGAGATCTATTGTTTTACGAATGGGTAGTAAATCGTTTCACTTTTTTAGCGAAAGCAAACTGATATTTTTAATGGTTTTCATACTTTGTTTTTCGTCCAAAATCTCACGTCAACCGATTCACGCAATTTGGCAATGTGCGCCGTGTTTCATAGTGCCGCTGAGTTCCTCTATGTGCGGTCAGTGTGTTCGATGCTCGTCAGGGTAAAGCTAGATCTAGACGAGGAAGCGACTGAAGAGCGAGCAAAGAGGGGATATCGATGGCAGATTGACAGCACACTACTTTTTTCCAGGATTTTAGCAGTTGTACTCAGGAGAAGCTCGTGGAGGAAGAGTGCTAAGTACAAATTGCACGTAGGTTAGTTCCCAAAGTAAAAGAAGCAAAGTTTTGACCTATTTTCTTTAGATCCTCAGAGGGACTTTCACGCGGCTGGAGGCTAGCTTCGCATGTAATGCCGTGCTTAGAAGTCGACTTCGACATGTTATTACAACAAACCCTATTCACCGCCACGACTGCCGATTCCGTTCATATGTGATTGTTACGACGATAGAGCCAACCAGCGAAAAAGTAAGGTCATTCATGGTGTCCGATGTAGCTGATTTCACACATACATATAGCTATAGCTCTATTTAGTTTATATCATAATTGTTGTTTATTGCAGAAACGCTTTACCGCGCGTCAAGCGTAACTGGCTAAACCCATTAAAACTAATGACAACTAGTAAGGGCAAGTGGTTACTGTATTGATTATACTATTTAGTTAGCATTTAGGGGCTACAGAATAGGGCTATCTTTATTAGTAGCTTTACCTATTTATGATAACAGCCCACAAATTAAATGACAAAATCTCTGACAGGACTAGCAATGACTGACTGTTGATAAAGGGTTATAGCTTGTGAATTGTCACTTCGACGCAAATACATTATTACCCTTTACTCAATGCAAGGCGGCCCGGTACTTCTAACCCACTAGTTCAATAATTTAATTTTAATTTTATTTTTTAATTCTTAGTACGTACTTGTTGGTCTTTAGTTGATGTCCAGAAACTTAGGACATTTGTGCTTTGTTAACGAGTCATTTCGAAACCTTGCATAGCAGCAATTTGAAACGGTGTGAGTATCGAGAGCAGATGTGATACCTATCAAGCAGGACCTATCAAATATGGCTACATTTGGAACTGAATTGTGCATGGGTCAGCATCGGCTCAATGCTAATTCGGCCATGGCTGGTGTCCATGTCCATTGAGATGGTCGTTGATAAACTTTAATTGTAACTGCCGTTTGCAACTATTTCAATACTAGAAATAGCAGCTGTTGAAAGCAATTTGCTTTTGTACATGTCACAAGGTCCAGACTAGAATCTAGGTCTCATCTAGACTAGAACACGGCGTCATCGTTTCGGCCAGTAGATACAGAAGTTGAGTAAAAACATCTTGTTCCCCTTTGTCGCGTCATAGGGCGGTGGTCATCTGCTCGTTTGTTGCTTTTCTGCCAACACGTCTTTCTCGTAAACTTTTCGTCAAATAATTTAGAGATATATATAATTATTTTCTATATGAAGATAAAATAAGACTAGCTCCTTATTTAAATGCACCTTATTTATATCGCTTCCGGACAATGGTATTGCGCGTCGAGCGTATTAGATCAATACACAACGCTATATCGCTATTAGATTTATTCATGTAACCGTTCGCGCATCCGGAGATTATTTGAATACTTTTTTTCCGCTACCCACTAGAACTATTGAGGATCTACAACGGAGAACGCTGAAATCGACGAGTATTTTTATTTGTTTGTTGTGTCAATTTGATGCTCTTTTTGAAGCTATCAGTGGGAATGCACCGTGACAAACTTGTCGAACCAGCAAGGTGGAAGGAAAGGCCTGACCTTAACTCTCTTTGCCCTTCATTTTCATTATTTTCCGCGCTGGCTTTGAAATAAAAGTTCGAATATAGGGGCCATTATGGAATTTACGTTTATGTAAAACATTACGTACAGCGTAAAGAAAAACCTGGGCGTTATTTTGTCAAAATGATTATCCAATGTAAATATGTTATGTGGACGCGTATTCAATAAATATATGTGTAATGGAACCCATTTGATTCCATTGTTCGTGCAGTACCGCTTAAATGTATCCTCGAAATATACTGGACATATGAGTTGTACCACAAACTGGTTGTAGACAAAAGACTAACTAATGGTTTATTTGTACTCGTTTTGAAAAAGCTGCGTCAGCATCGATGAACCTATCAAAAATAAACAAGTGAGAGCATAGACGGCCAAGCGCCAAATCAAGTTAATGACAGCTAGCTAGCGCACCGCAATAATTACCCACCACCGCTTGGCACTTAGATAAGCGTATGAACAGCAGGAAAATCCAGGGACGGGATCCTGCTACCGAAGGCTCACAGTAAGAAAGATCAAGATCGTTGTCCTTCGCCAAACATTCGATCTTTAAGCCGTTATAGTTTTACTTATCTTCAGTGTGTCACCCAGGTTAGATTTGACGAGGTAATGTAAGCGCTATGACACGGTAAAATTAAAAAGTGCAAAATATCTACAATTTCGTGGTTTGGAAGCTTACATTTACAGTGGGAAATATAAAAGTGTTTTAAGTATGCGTATTAAAATGAAAATGATAAAAGAGTAATTGGCCGACTTATTTTAATTATTTTGGCCGACTTCCGGTTTAGGGTGCCTTACAACCTTCGGTTACAGTCTTTCTGAATTTCGCGACAAGTACGGAAGCGGTGAGGTGCACCTTCGGCGTCGTTTCTGCGCAGCCTCTACTCCCTATATGTGTTTTTTAAATTTGTCTCGTTCTCATGAAAAACAAAATTGGAGTAGTTCAGCTTGCGACTGCATTTTTCAATTTTTAAAATCTGATAGCTCATGTTGAAGAAAGTGGTTTGTAAAGAGTGTACATGAAATAACTTGCATTTAAACAAGTTCAACAATCGTGCAGTACGTCAGTACACATGCAGTTGGTATCTAATATTCGCCCGGCACGCATAGAGCTGTTCCCTTACTGTTCATAGTAAAGAATTGAGTGGTAGTCAAACAGCTCTCTCTATTTGTTGTCTCTCTAGGAGATGACAAGGGACAGGGGTGCAGTAATGGCATTCCTATCGGAAAAGAACTCCGGCCTAGTTTAACGGGGCCAGTCGATAACGTGTGAAACCCGAACACTGTGTCCCAACGTGTCCTATCGTTAGTTGCAAGGCAAAGCGGACGGTTGTTTGCTATACGAAGATCGAACGATGTAAAGTTAATCTGCTTTACTCACTTGCACTCATTGTGCATTGGAGGCCTACCCAATTTAATTAACGTCTCTCGTTTTTTTATGCTTCATCATGAGCACAGAGGATCCATGAATGAATGGAGCAGCAATTTAATGCACTAATAATTCCTCTTCTGGTTTGTTTACATTGAGGTAAATTCACAAATTTAGACGTTCGATCACCTTATTGACGTCGTTTGTTTCATGTCAGAACGACATACAATGTATTATAATCCTATAGCTGGCAGAAAACCAACCAGCGTACGGCACTATACGAGTTATAGTGATTGCTGTTGATAACTGGAGGTTGATAGACGATCCTCTATGGCTTTTTGGCAACACACGCTGTATAGATATAAAAAAAAAAAAGTAAAAACAAGCAAGAATCATTCATTTTCACTATATTGGCACCGCACAATTTTAGTAACCTCAGCTACCGGTAGAAGCTCTCTTAGGCGTTGCACAGCTTCCAACTTGGTCTTCGTACGGCCCTGAATACTTTAGCTTCGGTACCTTCTAAATTCGATGCACGTCGGCATGTGCACCTCAATACGGCGTCGGAGGGACTTCAAACGTGATGCACTCCATTTTTCATATAGCACCGTGAACATAAAGCTTCTAAGCATGACGCTAGAAATATCCAGGGAATTGGTCGACATACGCTTCAGAGAACGTCCATAAAAGCGCGGTGGACTTGAAATTCCCTTTTCATGTACGCACACTTTAGAGGAGCTACAAGGCACATTTTAGATTTTCTGATCAGCATCGAGATTTGAGCTCTTTCCGCTGACCCCATTCAAGCTATGCAGTAGAGGTCACTTATGCTGGGCACGGTTTCTTGTTGATAAAGAACGCGTTTCAACGGAAACGCAAAAGGTGCGGACTTAGCCACAAAAGGCACAACAAGTATTTCCTTAAGCAGATGGATTCGTCCTGCCGCTGTAGTAGTAATGGTATACAAACACAAAACTTTACTGTTTATTTTCGCCAAATTGTAGAAATATAAATTCGGTAATCTATCTTTGTTTTTTTTTTCTCGTTTCCGGATTGGCAAACTTTTGTTTTTTTCTTAGGAAAGTAAATAGCACAAGAATACTGCCGATTATAGGGCAAAGCTAATCGTTTAGAAATTTTTCAAAGGTTTTTTTTTGCTAGGCATAGTAAAGTGTGTAAACACTTTACGAGCAAGAGCAGTTTATATCATATGATATGTGCCAGTAAGCGTATCTGTGTAAAGTGACAGGATAGGGTTTTCGAGTGCTTTCAATATGAGTCGAGGTATAGGGAGCGGGGTTGGGGAAGTTACCCAATCTTCGCTACTACTATACCAGGTAGCGCTACATTATGACACCAGATATTCGTTAACGTTGTGCATTGTTATATTGACTGACTCCTATGAAACGACTATGAATGACTACGTAAGTATTTAAAGCAGTTCCGTCCCTTACTTGTATCATTATCTTCATAGCTAACGGAAGCCTCTGCAGTCGGACGACGAAAGTAATAAGCGAAACCCATATATGAACGGACTGAATACATCTAAATAATACAAGAGATTACTTCAAGAAAATACAGCGGTGGTGGTATCTGGTGGTTTTTTTTGATAGCCGAAATTTAGAATAGTGCAATGCCTATATTGTATAACAGGTGATCGAATTTCGGATTAAACAAGGCGTCAAAAGAGCCTACGCTGCAAATTATACTCAGGAAGCTATCTGCATCGTTCTAACTGGCAACCAGTGCTAGACGGTTTGTGTAGTCGTAGTGCGCGTTAGGATTGCCAGGACACCTACAATGCTTCAGGGGTTCCGCATAGAAAGAAATCTGTCCCTTGGATTCGGTACGCGCTACATTTGCTGCTCCATAGGCCAATCGAGGCTAAGACTGAGACGGCCATGCCATGATACGTTGTAAGTACCTCGAATGATAGGGGTTTTATTTCGATGACAACATGGTGGCTTTATAGTTCGGCGCTTAAAAATTTCATTCGATTTGCTACCCACCGTACCCAGGATGAATTTTCATCATCGAACATAATCGCTATTATTCGAAAATTATTTAGTGGAGCTTCAAAATATGTCTAGCGTCCTAATAATTTTTCGTACGAACGGGTGAATTTACATAGGAATGTGTTGGTAGAACAATACATAACGTGACTTTTTAGACACATACAAAAACACAACCCCTTAGAGTATAGCATTCATATAGTAGGATGCCTCATCGACGGGTTGTGTAACCTTGTTTACGGTGTGATAGATGTGGGAGATGTTCTAAATATTCTGTAGGTAGCGTGCAAAGCATAAAGTAAACCAATATGCATATTATTTAGTTGTGAAACTATCGCGGTGATCTCACTCTTCAGCTATTTCACTTCTGTTTGTGATGAACATACAGTCATCTATGATTAAATAACCATAATAGTTTAATATAATGTATGCCTTTACACCATTGTCAGCAACGAAGTACCAAAACTATCCGCGTGCCGCCGTTGCAGTTCATTCAAGTAACGTATGCATTTGTACGTGTAACAGTAACCCCGTGAGCCACCATCAGCGTACAACAGACACCCTCTTATTCTGTTCCCGGCTCTGCGACTGTTGAACTGAACAGTTAGAATCTTACGTCTGGCGCCATCGCCAGGCCTTCCGGCGGCTTCCAAAGGGAAACGAGGTGTCATCATACTGGCGGCCTGAGTTAGCCTTATCATCGGCAGGAACGAGCACTTCATAAGAAGTACTACGCTCGGTGTTTTCATAGCAGCAGATGAGTACTTATTATAATATTTGATTCATTATGCGAGAACGTTATGAGAGGGTTCAAAAAGTGGGCACGAAATGTACCTGATCCACATGAATACACATGGATGAATTCCATTTTTATGACAAATAGTAAAAGGCAGCATTACTGATCATATCGTTGCCTACGAGACGATAGCAACGACGACAAATGTTTAACTTACAGTGACAATTCGAACCTGCTTGGATATTTGAAAGACGAAAATCGTATTTCAGCATGGATGAGATCTCTGTATTTATAGATTAATGCGTGGTCTTTAATCCTTGGTATGTACGATTAAATACTTTTCCGCCGATTTGAAGTAAACACGTCCGTGCCCCACGCGTGTATGATATACTAGGAGAGTCGAACAAATGTCGGGCTTAACAATGTCTAGAAGTAAGTTATACAGGTTAAAGATATACTAGCAAGCATTGAATCCATACCCACCACATGTAGACATAAATCACTGTCAACAGTGCCGCAGAGCGGAACATGGGCCAGCAGTAGCAGGTCTTACATTCATTTATTTGAGACGTTCGAGCGGCAACTATGTCGTCGGTAGCAATTTGACAAAAAACAATTATATGTATTTATGTCAGTCTGTTTTCTTTGCAAAATTCATACATTTAAGACTTTACGTAAATATAATATCAATGAAATGGGAACCTTTGGCGATCTTACGGCACTTGTTTGCTTCATCCAGTTTTGGTCTCTTTTAAGCCGTTCTATTTGAAATGGCGGCACGAATACTCGCTTAGAGTTTGTCCGTAGGTTATTTTTTAGCTTTTTTTAGTTATCTTTTAGTTACCCCGCATAGAAAAAAGCCGGCGGAAGTTGTGTCACATGGTCAGGGTGGTCATTTGGCGTCACCCGCCTGGAAATCAGCTGTTCCTCAAAAGGATACTTTAATAACGCGATCATGTTAGTAGTTGCGTGAAAAGGTAAACTGAAACTATATCTCTTTTAAACTGTCTTTAACTATTTAAGATACAAAAAGCCTGCGATCATTCCCTGGTATCAAACAGAAGTTTATGATTTCGTCGAAAAAAAAAAAATGATATCGCCTTAGACGTTTTTTTTTTTTAATGTGAACCATTTTTATGGATAGTTCGAGGATTCTCAAACTACAAAAATCTATAGACAACAAAGAAATTTAAAGAAAATATCGGTTCCACAATTTCTGAGATAGAACCAGACGTATGCAAAGAAGCGACCAAAAGCTGGATGAAGCGAATAGTTGTTACAATGAAAGCTCTAAGAACTTTACTTAAATAGAATTCTCAATGTACAAAGTTTGCAATAAAGAAAGATTTACGTGACTGTATTGAAGTTGGATGCCAAACCACATAACCATTTCTATATTACTTTGTGTGTTCGACAACGTAATTGGAGTAAAATATCATTTGAATACCGTGAGAAGAACCGAGAAATGGCTGCCCGGACCATCAGTCTATTCTTCAGTACTCTTAAATAGAAAATAATCTCCATAATTCTAGTAAAACAATTCCCAAGCCAATATGTTCGTTCTGTTGATCGTTTAAGGCATTGCCATAAATGTCACTAAGCGTTTTGACGTAACATTTTACAACCACAACAAGGTAATTTGACGTAACATTAAACCTATTGCCTACCATACCCGGTCAGGACCAACCAATCCTTAAAATTTAGTACCGTAAATAGTTCCAAACGACGGTGATGTGATAACTTCTAAAAAAAATTTTACAAACGGTCGGATTAAGCGGTAATAATAGGTTTAGTATGAACCCAATTTCTATTTCATAAGTACTAGGAAGTCGTAATCTCTGCGGAATACTTATAGCTAAAGAGTTCTTTCCAAGTAGTTTCTTTACTACGATACGACTTCTTAACGAAACAAAAAAGACTTCCCAGCACGACCAAAAACTGTTTCCCAAGAAGAGAGCATTAACCCTTTGAAAGCAAACTGTTGTCGGAGCAGTTCACTTAAAAGCAGAGTTTATTTGTCTAATAAACATATATAAAGACAGCAACTCTTGAGCAAAGCGCGCATCATGAGCCTTTTATTATTCTTTTATTTGCAACAATAATCTTTTGGGAGTGGACAAATTTATAACATGAAAGGAAAATTCTTAGAACGGCGACCATTCGAGATACTCATGCTGGCCTCAACAAAGCCTCACTTAATCTAAGACGGACGCAACTTTTGGAATGTAACTCACTCAATCGCACCTAATTAGTTAAAGATGACACCTTAACGGTACAATGTCTATTTGCGAGCACAAAGTTTACAACCATCAGCAACAATAACAATAGAACTGATGCTATGCATGCTGGCGATCAGCGCTTACTATTGAATGATAAAGATCGAACATAGTTTTGCTTTGATACTTCTATGTCTATTGCTCTCTGCCCTGCGTGGCGTTGATTTAAGGTGTTGAATCCCTAGGCTCTCCCGTCTGACCCTCTTGCCGAGATACCACGTCTATTTAGTTGTACGCTAGCAGTTTATTTATTACGAGCTTTGTTACTATCCGCTCACAAATGTTCTCAGTTGTTCATCGAGTATCACGATATTTGCATATGTTTCCGCGAAATACTCTTTCTCTTTTCCCCAGAAGCTGCCTTGAGCATGTATCGTTTCAAGGTGATCTATCTAGGGACATAAAGCCAGCATAATGCGACCAGCTTGTTGGCCAGGTCCTTGCAATAGATGTGAAGAATCAAGCCAGACGGTCTTATAAAGAGAATTCATAATATCCCCTGTTCAACCCGAAGGAGCCGCTTCGGCTCACAAGAGATGTGCACAAATTATAAAAAGCAATTTTAATAGAGTTACTACATATTAGAGTCAGTATATATCTAGAACCAGCAGATAATATTATCAAACGCTTTAATAAAATTTATGGCGTACCCAAAGCGGTTCGTTCTGATAGTGGCCCACCGCTATGTCTTGCGGTTTTTTTTATTACCTGTCTTTGAAAATGGTCATTCGCTTTGGAATAAAAAGTTGGACAATATTCTTCTTCATCTACCAGTTTTCTTAAGACTTACTCAAAGCGGGTTTGGCAACTTCCAAGATGG
>NW_019213507.1:0-16021 GCF_002532875.2 Varroa jacobsoni
GGCAAACCACTAGCACTTACATGTAGATAGTGGTCTGCTTTCGAAAATAATTTTCCTTTAACTGCATAGGTACTTCTGTTCAACAGCTGCCTAAAGGCCGGTTTGTAATCACAACCTGCTCGAATCTCTCTCTATAGGCGGAACATCTGAATATTGAAGTTATCGAACAATGCTTCAGTCCCGACGCTAGAAACGAAACTTCTTTGTGCAGCAATGTTACCCTGATAGGAGGGTGGTGGCCCCAAATCCTCCCGGAATGATGCATGTTTCAGACGACGTTGTAGCGTATCCACACGTTATAAGATAGTCGTACTCGAAAGCGGTAACAAGTACATCGTGGAATAATGCATCTTTCGCTGTGGCGTGTCTCGTGTATAAATAGGTTCATGAAACTATACAGGCAAACGGGAGTAAGTAAAGCTTAGGTGAACATCTACTTGAGATAATGAGGGGTTCTCGGACGACTTTGGGGAGCAGCTCTCCTAAAAGACGGAGACTGTTCGTAGATTTTTAGGTAAAAAGGATATGAGTATGGACTCACAATCCCCCAGTTCTCAGGTGGCCGCGGACAAATTTCTGAATGTTGAGTTTTTGTCATATATGCATTAGCTGGCATCTATTTTCAGCTCGTTTGCATTTGTTATACATGATGAGTCACTAGAGAGTATTCTACAAAAAAGCAATTGTCATACCATGTCGGCCGTACACGCGCCTATATTTTTATTGCGAGCATTACAACAGGAACTTTTCCCTGCATTCATTGATTTTTATGTTTTCAATTCTATCAGTGTTTATCTCGTAACTTACACAGAACCTCAAGCGTTATTGAATATGTTTGTTTTCTCTAATTGGCTGTTTAAAGTCGTTTATTAGATTTTGAAAAGTTAAACGTTACGTTTATTTTTAACTCTACCGAAGCACACAGTCGATTTTTTGGTAGTAAAACTTTAGCAGGCTTTTATTGAATCTTTATTAATTTCGGTCATTCTTATGGTAATTACTTACGCTATCATAATCATTATCATGATCCCCGCTCTTCCTATCCGATTCTTCCACGCACAGTCAATTATGTAATAGGCTTTCAGTCTGAATAAACTGATGTGATGCTTAAACCAAAATTCCAGTTTTTGCCCCTTCAGATAATTTATTAGCTTAATATATATATATATATATATATATTAAGCTAATTATTATATTACATATATATATATATATATATATGTAAACGATTTAGCATTTTTCCGTGGTCTTAGCTGCTGTGAATATTGTGATCTTCTTCGTCATCCTTGAACCTTGCTGTTTTTAAATGGTCCTGAATGGTTTTTACAGATTACAAACGTCATTAGCGCCTTGCACCTCTGTCGCCTCGGCGATCTTTAAACGCAACCCTCTTCGTATCATGATACCGACTCACTTTGTTACTTTTCATCTTACAGCTCAGTCAGCGCATGCTTGAAATCTGTCTTCATTCCGGTTGATTTCGTAGAAATTTCGAATAGGTTTTGCACCCCAGAAAAGTTAGCTCTAGCGTAATGACTCAATAGTTAGGTTAGGTAGTATCAGCGATGACTTAGTTGGTGTGGTCGCGTTAGATGACTTCGAGAAAAATACCTCGCTGTGATTACGACTCCTTTCTTCTGGCTGCATTGACAAAAATCATTGGCAACTCAACATTTGTTCTTAGTTTTGCTCTTTCACGTACTCACTTGCTTCACCGATGTTCCCTGCGTACGTGTCCATTCGTCGGTATCTTGACTGTAGTTATTGAGACGTCGCAAGAAATATCCAAGGCAACATCTAATTACTGAACTTAAAACATAAGTTTCTTAACTTAAGCACAAGCAGCGAAGTGACGCCTTCCAAACTCAAGCCAGATAATCTACAGACGTTGGTCGCCATACGTGGTTATTACATCTCCATAACTTACGTTAGAGGCCCATCACTTTCGATAGCATGCTCCATGGAAAATAATATACTGTGTCATTGATAGTTGTTTATTAAAATGGTTCGAGTGATCTTTATCGCTCAGATTAGGCTCATTGCGAGAGGGCTCATTCAATACGTGTATTTTTCTCATTATTGATTTGAATAGTTCACATTGGCCTCATCGTGCACGCGCACGTACACGTTCAGTGTACATTCGTTACCGATGTGTCCGACGATGATAATGCTACTGTCGAATGAATCACTCGACTCGGATTTGTTTTTACTCATAACACTGCTTGATCATTGCCTCTCTTCGATCGTCCGTAGTAATTATTTCTATCATCATAGGCGTTATTGCACTTTCTTACTTGTAATTACTAATACATACCTTGTTGGTGTGTGTGACATAGTAATTCAATTTGTCCTTTTTTTTTTTTTATTACCATCGTAGTTTTTTTTTCATCACCATCAGACATTTTCCACTCAATAATATATACATCGGTCCTTCACTCATTCAAGCATTCGACAATGCCTAATAATCATCCCATTAGTTACTGTCTTTTTTCTCCCACACGGTGCGAACCCCACAACGCGACATCCCAAAAAACACATGTTTGTTTGTTTGTTTGTTTGTTTGCTTACTCAGTAATAGTATTGCGATATAATAATGATAACAATCAACTTTGTTTAATCAATACCTCTGTAATACTAATTAAATACAGCTAGTTATACTATGGTTTTATTAGTAATTACCATCATGTTTAACATATAGTCAACACTATGTGAACGCCTCGTTGATCAATCAACCTCTATATATATAACACATTAATAACGCTCATGATACTGATGTGATAATATGGGTACCGATATGTTTGCGGTTGTCGGGTCTGAGGCGGGCGGCGGCTGAAGTGGGCAGAAAAGCACCGTAAAGGAACTACAATATTTGATCAGCACCTGCTAAATGGTCTTATATTCAGACATGTAGTATTTTCTTGCAAAAGCCTTGTCGCTGCCGTTGGAGTTTTGTCGGCGAATCAGATGAAGCAGAGACAATTGCTTCCTGTGTTTTGTCTTGGCTGGCTGGCATTATAGAAAACAGACACTGTCATTTAGTAGACGTCATCAATATTCACATCGTACTGCAGAATCATAGGAAGGCGCCCATCCGGTGGGCAGAGCTCCGCCATCGCTCTGAAACTTCGCATACGTCACATATGTTTACATAGCCAATGATCCTGGCAAAGGAACGTCGCCAGGCTAACTTGTCGTTACGACCGCCATGTGTAAACGTTGCGAAACTCATTGATAGATCTTATAGGTGTTTGACGTGTTGCCCGAATTAAGCCTTATCGCGTGTCTACCACTGCGAGTTATCTCATTATTTACATACCTCAGAGCTCTGTGCGGGCACGATGAGTCTGACCGGTTTGCAAAATCGAAACCGTCCTACTTGCGAAAATCTTCATGTCGGTCTAGCAAGAGAGTATGCGGCATTTTCCGCAACGTTACTAACCGATGAAACATGATGCAATGCTGCTAATTTTTGCCAGCTCTAGAAGGCCGCGGATTCATCACGGTTGTTGATGCCTGTCGCATACTGTTGTAATGATAATAACTATACTAGTGATAGCAAGCGAATAGTTATTGACTTCTGCACTGGACACTTCACACGCCGAAACGCTGAACGAGATACGGCGTGAAAATGGTCCTCGTGCGCGCCTTGATCTTGCACTGGTTTAATGGTGATTGGGCCCATTCTGAAAAGGCAAAAAGGTTAAAAGAAACAAACACTGTGGATGGCCTTAACTTGCTAGCTATGCCCTTCAGGTCTAATCGCGTTTTAGATCTGCGTAATATTATACATAATGCAATACGCTAGTGTAATTGTGTTTATTTGCCTCGAATAGTTTCTTTTTAACGGACATCCAGCCAAATTGGAACGCTTAGCATTTCCCTATACAGCCGCTGATTCTAAAATAAACACTTAAAAAGCACCACAAATTCACAACAGCTACCTTACACCGGTTCTTTTATAGGTTTTTCCTGCATCACAGTAAGATTAGAACATAATGCCTTCACGGTCGCCTTAAATTTCAGGCTGTTGCAGCTGCGGTAGCGACGGTGAGGTCTGTTCTTAGGGACAACCTCAACGAAATCATAAGTAGCGAAAGATAGCGGGAATAGTGGAATACGAAAATCGGCTTCTTGCTACAACAGCCTTTACTAGGCATAAGCTATGAAGCCACCCGCTCTGTTTAACCACGCCTCTCTTCAGACAACAGCTGTAAAAAGTTGTGAATTTGCAAAAGACCACACGTTGTGCGTCGGCCGCTTTAGATACGACGTTACGGTAATCTTCTAAACAACGGTACAGTGTAAAAGGGGTTAGTACGGTATTGGCTTTAAGATCTGGATTTCGTATTAGCAGGCTAAAAACACTAATCGAACACCCTTTACTGTGATACTGTGAATCAACACGTATTTTTAGAATACGATGACGATTGCTTACACAAAGGGGAGAACCAAAAAAACGATAAATAGTAAGGAAAATAGAGACTGAGCCTATACCTCGATGCAGTAAGCCTGTATAGTATTTCCGTAGAGTGCGCCTGGCCACCAGCCTATCCATTTACGGTATTTTCGAGAGACGAGACAGAAGCCAAGGACGTACACAAAAGGAAAGAAATGAAGAAACTAAAAAAACTTCGGAGGGGCAAACCAGAACGAAATAAGGTTACGTCAAAAAAAAGGGCGCGAAGACTTTGCCTGGCTTCCAGCCGGGCTGCATTATATATTCACTCCATCCGCCCGATATCATGCGTTTTTGTACATTTACTATATGCTCCTCGTGTTTGTGCTTTGCCTCTAAACGGTGCCGCTCTCCAGACCAAGCCTGAATCCTCATCCTTGTAGTCGTCCTCTTTGTCATTGAGTTCGTTGCATTCTTCGAGCATTCACATTTGCTCTCTGGTTCGTTTGCGCTTTCAGAGTTTTATAGTCAGCCTTCCTCTTCCCTGTTCCAGATTTTCCCAGAAGGAGCGTGCAAACCTGCAAATCCCTAGGAAAAGCTATCTTTGAAAGAACCGCTAGCGCCGGCGTTCATTGCCTCTCAGAAATGAGCATCGGATGGTTGAGAATGGAATGTACTTTTACCCCATCAAACCCCTCGTCGTTTCTTCGCTATTGCCAGTTTTACCCGAGTGTCTCCCGCTCTACCTTTTCCATATTTAGCCTGTTGTGTTTAAAGACGCAGAACGAGAGCGATGGCTGCGGAAGGCTCTGGTAAGCTATCGGGAAAGTAATTATTGGAATTGTACGACCCAAGAAATAATGGCGTTAGAGAGTACATCGGCGACGAAAAATTCACATATAATTTTCTTCGACCGCCTTTTAATGACCGGGCATGTTCTTCACCGGCGCACTGAGAGTTTAGCGGAATAGAGGGCCGGTTATGAATGTCTTTGTGAAGAGGAAGCGAGGTACATCGGGCACTGCAAAGCTACAGCGTCAAAAGCTTAAACAAAAATTAGAATTGGGCACGTCAGCGTCGTCATGATCACCGTGGTAGAGATTTTACGACTTATTAGCGAGAGGCGCGCTCGCAATTCCCTATAAAGATGAGTAGCGCAGACTTCGATTATCTCATTCGATGACTGTGGCTGGTTTTTTATGAAAAAAGAATTTTGATGCCGCATTGACATTACTAATTATCTTTTAACAGTAAACTGAGCTTGACGCAATTTCAAGCCGTCCAAGTACCCGGTACACCACGTTGGTACGAGTTAATTGAATGTACATGCCATTGCACCTATTTAATAACATGCCATTATACTTAATTCCTGCCTTTTTAAACTGCTAATTACCTGCATTGTAACAGTTAGATTGTACAACTGAGGTTTAAAAAGCGTCAATCACAGCTAAGTGTAAACTAAATATATACTTAGCGTTTCTAGGCCATCCCGTTCTAATCACTAGGACTAATCGTAGAAAAAATTCAAATTATACCCTAATTCAGCGTACTTTTCAACCACTTTCAAACTGCCTTTGCAAAATTCTTACATTAACCTTAATTATTATATATTAATTAATGTTAATATATTGTTTCGTAGAAAAGGTAATTCGGTATCTAACGTTGTGTGCTACGAAGTATTTTCGCTCTAACTATAAATATATTAAACTTTTTATAAATTTTATATAGTGTTGTAGCCAGTTTTTTTGTTTTGCGAGTCACATTTTAGAAAACATTAACTTGTACATTATGTTTATCGAGTACACTCACCGACAAATTCTTCAGTAAACGTGGCCTGACTGCTTCCGTCGTCCTTAGCGCGCACGCCTTCGTTTTGCGAAGTCGCTTGTGATTGCGTGGAAGGGTCGGGACATTCATCGCCATACAACTGAAACATTCCGTTCGAAAACAGTTTATCTTTACTTGCAATCATTTCTCTATAGTCTAGATACTTGTAGAAATATATACCTAGACGGGATTTTTAGGACAAGTGGTGAGTCAGCAGAAGAAAAATTAAGGGCCACTGTTCTCTTAACGACGAAATTGCAACATTCGTCTATATAGCGTTTAGTAAATGACAATAGTTACAGCATAAATAGATAGATAGAGCAGCACAAACGACTTTAACATTTTACAGTTATTCAAGTAAGATCAGTTTCACTATCGTTCGCTCAAAAGCTATTCCCTTCCTTGACCTTTGCGGTAAACCGGACATTACTGCAGGCTCTCAAGCTGCCGAGCTGTTGCCTGCAATATTTCATTGCTGAACTTAGTTTCGACACACTGCTTCAAAGTGCCTTTGAATATTCAGCTGCGACATTTGTATTTAGTAAGGGTCTAAAGACATAATCGATTACAAGAACTAAATAGTAGCACGTTTATTAAGTTCTCGGTCGTACTCTCGGCTCTTAGCTGAGATTGCTCGGACCTGCAGCGATACTTACAAAAGGGTCCGCTGCAACTGCGACGGCCGTATGCGCAGTATGGGCCGTAGTTGCGACTGTGTCCTGCGTGCCATGTTGACCCACGTTTCCTGCAGTCACCTCGGACATCTGCCGCTGAAGAGCAGCTGCGGCCGAACACGCCTGATTATAGCGGGTTGCATTTGCCGCCGCTGCCAGCCTGATGATAAGATGGCAAAGTTCAATGGAGTAAATACAAGTAATATATGTTTATGGCAGACGAATATATTCCCATACAGGTATATCGTATCGTGCTCGTTGTAATATTATATTATGTCATTGAAGTTACAGATCCACGAGGGTCGATGGAAACTGTGTAGATCGAACAATAGCTCGAGCCCCGTTTCATATTTTCTATTTTAACTAAGCAGAATATACGGCTTGTTGACGTGAACATTTACATGTTGCTCGTGTACATGTAAACCTCCGCGTATACCTATTTTGTAGATAAATCGATGATCATTCTTAATAAGGAAGCGAAATCCGATTCGTTGAGAAGATTTTAAATGGTTAAAGTACATGCAGCTGGTAGCACATATATACAATACAACCTGCACTGTTGTACAGCATATACGAGAAGTAAGGACCC
The DNA here is from genome assembly GCF_002532875.2 of Varroa jacobsoni. Taxonomy (NCBI): domain Eukaryota; kingdom Metazoa; phylum Arthropoda; class Arachnida; order Mesostigmata; family Varroidae; genus Varroa; species Varroa jacobsoni. The sequence goes on from NW_019213507.1 coordinate 7,487, forward strand.
TTTTAATCAGATACCGTAAGTATAGACTGATGAGTATTAATGTCACGGTACGATATGCCGCACGTATATTTCGTCGATAAAGGCCATCGCTCCAAGGCTAACAATCTACAGCTTCTACCTTCCTTCTTCACACCATTTGTGTGGCGGACGGCTTTTTCAAGGCCGAACTCACTTCGAACCCTGATCCCAATGAACAGATCGTGCCTCCAAGCAAAATCAGATCCTTAGTCAGTTTATGTTTGAAAAAAGTAAAAAATTATCTTCTCGAATCAAACTGCACGAACCCAACACCTAGTCGTGCTTCTAACAACTCGGTCCCCTAATGGCTATCATGTAATACGTATATATAAGAGCTTATAGCAGCGGTTCTTCGGAGCTGCCTGTAAAGGTGCGCTATATCCCCTCAGAAAACCAGAAATTCAGATCTTTACTATGGAAAGCGAAAATGTCGTGCTTGTGTTATAAAAGTGTCTAACTTGTCTGTCGAGCATGACCATCTCTTTGACATGGTAAAAGGCTTCACGAATATGTGGCCTATTCAAAAAAATAGGCTAATAAAAGTGCACTTATCAATTGTTTTTCTAAGCCGATTTTTAGATACGAGTCTGACTCTGCATTTCAGAGCCACTGCAGTAAATTTTTTTTATCGACAACAAAATAAATGTTTCAAGCCATTTATTTAGAACGTATTAGCATTGCATCAAAAACGGTAGAATCTGTTGGATATTTCCTACTTGTATTAAGGATGCGAAGCACTGACGCCACCTATACATAAGCACGGGAGGCGAGAACATAATAATACCTAAGGGTGACGTGGTCATTTGGAACGCCATAACACGCACGTCTGTGGTTTACTTAATGCAATGTTTACTTTGATATCCTCTGTTATTAATATCCTGTTACCTTTGTAATTGTTGTTGTTGGGCAGCCACCGCAACGGCGGCTGCTGCCGCCTGAGTGCTCGGCTGGAGTACAGGAAGTCGCGGCAGGAGGCTAACAGGAACCAACCCAGCAGGTACTTGAACCTGACCAGCTCCTATTGGGCTCATGGCGTTGACGGCCAAACTGCGCGAGCCACCCGCACCGGTTAACCTGTTTAGCGTATAGCACGGCAAAAACAAACGTATAGACAATCTGGGTAGAGCGGATTATTTTAGCTTGTTTTTTGGAGCTTGTTTTTATATGGATTATTCTTATACTATACTTTGCAGAGAAATCTGCTGATTCTAATTGAGTCGTCCTCTATATACTTGAAAATTACGATGCAGGACGATCAAATCAGGCACTTCTCCCATTCATATAGTGAGGTCAATAAAGCTAGTGTAAATATTTATGACATAATGTGTTTTTCTGCGAACTATCGCACTATGGCTGGTGAAATTAGACCATCCGTGAAATAATTTTGTCTGTTTTCTGTCCGTTCAGGACAAACTGCGGTTGTATATAAGATGACACCTGTTGTGACCGAGAAGACTGCTAAAAGTCCCACTAACACGCCACACATAGCCAACATGTTCAGCGCAAGGGTACACTGATAGTATACGTCTATTATAGTAGCCGAGCAGCTAATCGACCCCTTTTTGAGGCTAAAACGATATCACTAAAAATCTTTGTTTTCGTTCTGAGTGCTTTTGCAGTGTTTACTGCGCGAACAGAATCACCTATCCTCATGTAACACTCGCCATAACATGGTTGTTGTATTGATTACGTACCCGATTGCAGAAAATGCCGTCACGGAAGGGAACGCAGCTGCCGTTGTTGCTGCAGGCGGAGCTGCTATCACAGGAGAAGTGGTCGCCTGCAAACCTGACGGGGATGCAGAAGAAACACCCAGCGTAGGACTCTCCCGTTGCGAACCCCCTAGGCCAGCTACTAGTTCGCTTGCTTTTCGGCTGTCGCGGTTCAGTAGAGCCAATTCACGAAGTTGGTTTTGCCGGATGTCATCATAATAGTCCTGCAATGTCACGCGGGTAGCGATAATGACGATGACGACCACAACAGCAACACAAGCAAAACATAGACGTATCTCCACAAGGAATGGTGGTAACAGAAAAAGATCGAAATCGTTACCTGTTTGCCAACGAGGTCGGTATAGACACGGGACTGTTGAAGCATTATTAAGTGACACTCAGAAAAGTGGCTGTGTATTTTGTATAACCATCTGCTCTGTGTATTTGGGTTCGTTTCTTGCATAGCGTACAGGTACGTTCGAGCTACCTAGGTTATTGGGCCTACATGAGTTAAACGTGACTGGACATCAAATGTATTTTGGTTACACGATACCTTAAATAGCAACCTGAAAAGACACGGACTTGGAAATTACATGAACAAGGTAGCTCAGATAGCCAGGGCTGTTCCACAGTGTATACGTCATGCGTGGCAGATTTTTAATAATTCATACATACCAAGCATCTTTTAACTTATAAGTGAGTTAAATTATACCTGTTTATATATTCCGAAATGTGGCTCAGTGGTCAGACAATAACGTCAAATGTTTAGATAGGTACTTTGCTATATTACATTGTACGTTTGCGTAATCATCTAAAGTGTTAGCGTTCTTATTTTTTCTTTTACATAATATGGGATAGTGTTTGAAAGCCATTTGACGGCCTAAAAAAGTCTCTCGACGATTTGAAGATCTTTACTATAATTTGATGTTCGGTATTTCATTTTAGTGCAATTTAACAGAAGCAGACAGAAAGTTTATTGTCGAATAATTCATAAATAAAATCTTTGTATACGGAATATCTCTTAGACTAACGGACGTTGATCTAACAGATGTCGGCTGGATAGAACCTCTTCCACGCCAGATTTGTCCTCTGATAGAGCAGCGCGTAGCGAATCTACCCACCAAAGGCATGTCGTAGTTTAGGTTTAAATCTGGGCGCAGTCATACTTCGCTTCGTGTTGGGAGCAAGCATTGCTCAATGGCTTAATGGTAAGCATAAAAGTACGAAGAACATTTTTTGTCCCGTCGCAAAATGCTTCGATCAGTTTATACCATATTTAGTTATCACTGTATATAGTGTAGAGCCAAAATCCAATGCCGCTGATTAAGAACGGGCTATTTGAAATATTGGGATTCTCCGCTCTCAGTCTTGGCATGCGTGATTATTAACCTTCATAACGCAAGCAAACCGCCTAAAGGCGTACTTGCAGGCCATGAAAGGAAACAAATAGAATGGTACCAGTCTAGTTCTGTAAGTTTTTTTTTTCTTTACATACACAACGTGTCCCTCTAGCTCATTCGGTGGCTGTCTCCTGTCAAACTGAGCCTTTCATGCCTCCGATAGTATTTTGTGCACATTGAAGTTTTTAACATTATTAACTATACAATATGAAAAAAAACCTCGTCCATGATATCCCTGAGAAGGTTTTACAGAGATTCAGTGATCTTAGAGATACTAATAATAACTATTTATTTTTACTGTGTAGAGGTACAAGTAGGTGCAGCTGGTATGACGCATTCAATTAATATGACCAACAACGTTGTCAGGAGGTTCAGGCCTTGTTAGGTTTGAAACTCAGAAAAGCAGAAGCCAGTGGATGTTCACCTAAGGGCCGCCCATGGAAACAACGCGGGGGTGCCTGTACATCAAACCCAGCAAGCTCATCGTAGTCTTTAGAGCCGAACATTCCGGCCGGGAGAGCTGCGAAAGGACGAGGCACTGCTAAGCGATGCTACCAATAAAAACCAGCGATGGGTAAAGTAGCGCCAAACCGAAAAATTGGACTACGACCAACGTGTCGGACCGGCTCCAGCAATTGAGGGCTTCGTAAAGCAGATTCTGGAAGCATTGACGAGTGGAGGACCGGCTGTAGAACGCAACGCTTTGAACGAGACGCATTGCAGCCACCCACGAGAAAGATCGCGGAGCTTGAAGGAGGCCAGATCTTGAAGAGACGCTAAAAACTACACAGCGGATATATAGGAGGCTGCAACTCTGCTGTTCCTCTCCCCAAAGACTCTAAGCAGTATAGACATATTCAGGCTAATGGAGACTTCACTAACTAGCCCTTTTTCTGCGTTTCTAATCTATGCAATGCTTAGCATTGAAGAACAACGGATCAGACCGCTTTAGAGGAAGCATATCCGTTCTGTAAGATCATAGGAAATTTTGTCTATCATAGTATAGGAGACCTCGCACCATGTCATTGTCTTGCATGGCTAGCGACTAAGTCCCGTAACGGGTTAAGTCCTGTTGGGTGATTTGAAATCAACGTACGTTCTGCTGGAGAACCCCATCGGTAGGATGAAATCGCTGTGCTCTCATTCTGTCTCTCCTCTGGTCAGCCGAATTCGACCCGCACTACGGCTCCTAAAGACACTATCGTTGCTGGGTGATCAATTCCGACATTCCCACAATATGCACAGAGTTAAATTACCGATATTTTTTCCAGGGATGGAAGAAAAGCATCAGGGCAAAAATAATTTATTGTCAGGAGGCGCAAACATTTGTATTCACATACCGATGACGATAGACCTTACTACCCAAGGTGTGCCTTCACGAACTACAAACGTTAGGTTCTATCGCGACGCCTCGCTGTAGACAAGCTCCTAAAACGTAAACTTCTTCCTATATCTGTCGTGGTAAATACCGAAACTTATGCGCAGCATCTGGTTGAAATTCCCTACTTTATAGTACAGCCCCTCCATCCTCTTCGTAAGCACAGGTCGTTGTTTAACTGTGCTTACAGCTCTGCCTACGTAAAGCCGGCTTCTGTCCTTTAGTTTCGGCTTTGAAGAAGATCTGCCGGAAAACGTATGCGACATGAAGGCAACAATATTTTGAACGGCTGGAGACCCCTTTGATTACCGATGCAAAACAGGCTAACGTACCACAGCCGTTAGACAGCTTACCCAGTTGGCTCGTATCCTCATAAATCACTCCTAGAAGATGCTTGCGTTAGAATATACGATGCCATGCGCGGTGCTTATTTGCCGCAATGCAGGAAGAAGTGGTATTTATACTACGCGATATCCTTCAGCAAGACCGATTTCACATTGCGGAAGCTACCGTAAGGTCTTAAAAACCTATGCAGCAAGAAAGCCGCCGGTCTAGAGCCTGCAACGAGCATATCAAATGTGTCATAGTTCTGGCACCGTGCTAAACAGCACTACTTAATAAATAGTTACATACTGGTACATCCCCGGCTCAGTGAAGAGATGCCAGTCTATTAGCGATCCCTAGGGAAGGAGTAACTTAACCACGTTGTCGTCACAAGAGAAATAGGGCAGGAAGGCGCTTGTAAGCTGGTCTCCAGTTTGCTGACTAAAGAATTGTTACTTAGAAAGCATACACGTCAACCCAAGAGAACACCGTCGGCTTCGAAGAGAACGCTTTACAGAAACAGTCTACTGGTTCCTGATGGCCTGCGTTAATAGAGTACTGACCGCGTCGCGCAATACTTTATACGCGGTATTGTTGACTTGGCGCCCAAAGACAGGGTTATGCTCACGATGACCGAGGTAGGTGTTGCTATGGATACGCTCAGGCTTTTCGCTATGATTTTATAGGAGAACAGGAGGACCATCGGCGAGAGTGGCCGAACCCCTGCCTTTTACATAGACAATTAACCCGGCTCATGGGGTCAAACGAATTCCAGGCATAGTAGGCTCTAAGTCGGCTCCACATGGCAGTTACAAATTTGGGACTAACCGTAAACTTAACCAAAACGGGGACGGTGAAATTCAGAAGCGGAGGCAGGACAGCGGTCACTGATCCTACGCCAATTCGCTTCTTGTTATGTTCACTGATTTATGTTTCGTTCGGGTTGCTGTTTTCCGCAAACGTCGCAAGTGTCACAGAGCACGTCACCAAACATGCGGCAAAACCGCATGGGCAATCAAATTCCCTCGTCGCTTATCTTTCGCGAGCGCTTTCAGCTAATTTTACCTAAAGACGGGTCCTATCGAAACGTATGGGATACACGTCGTTTGAGAAGATCTTACAGTCGAGAATTTTGAACAATTGAATTTCGTCAAGGCCATCTTCCACAAAAGAACACTGGAGCTACACACCGTAACTTAAAATCGTTTTATGTATCCCCTAGCCGACTCGCCTCTACTATCGAAGGACCTATTGAGAAGAAAAATTGGCAAACAGAGGTAGTTTTCTTTTGCTTCAAATACCATGAGGAAGAACGCATAAGAAAAGGAACCGACCAAACAGACATGTTGTTACTCGTTTCGCCGTCCATGGGTCATAGCATAGTTTCTAGACGAAACCTGCTTTCTATGAACACCACTATACATGTCGATGTTTCAGGTACGGCGGAAATTGTGATTGGTATTATGTTTCTTGTTGTCATCTAGGAACATGTTTAGGGCACTCGGTAAATTCCTAAATTATTATTATAAACCCAACAAGGCTCACATAAGCCATATAACGTAAAATGTTTCGAATTATTCTACATTAGATATATATATTGAGATGTTATGCTGCCGACTTGTATATTAGCAGCAAAGATGAACAAACTGATTAATTACTTACGTGTTTATATTGTCTCATATATAGCAGCCAGCACTCGCTTATTAATTAGACAGGGTCGAGCTCTTCCACAACGGTAGATCATTTATCCTTTATCTCTGCACCCTGCTAAAAATCGCTGCTGGTGAAACTGCGGTAGAAGACAATCAGTTGTCGGACTATACATTTTGATGGACGTTCTAGTTCCGCACCTTCTTTCTTCGTGTCCCATGTGTTCCCCTATGTAATAACCTGATTGCACGTTGCTAAAGCAGAGAAAATGTAGTGCCCTTTGTAGGATATGACTCCGAATTTAATTGATGCGACGAAATGATCTTATTTTGGTCAAACCTAGACTGTGGCTAGTAGGACCACATAATGATAATGAGATCTGCTGATGCTTATACTTTTCGCCTCGGTTGTTCTAATAGGATGGCTCATAGGTGATTGGGTTGGCAATGGGTGTTGGCTGCTTGATCGGATCCCGAAAGCGATCGCTGTCACAATATTAGATTGGGCCTCTAGGCTGCGTCGGAGCAGAGAGTATCGGAGAAGGGGTATTCATGGGGCGATAATGCTTCGGGTATGCTCCTCCGTCCGGAAGGACAGGGCTATATGGGAGGGCTGCTTATCATTTCGATCCGTCTCGCCTCCAGTCTAACTATAAGCTGCAGAAAGGGTAAACGACTCCGAACTTTTACAACGAGTCGACTGAGAGGCCTTTCCACGCTCTCTAGTCATTGGTTCAGTGCAAAAACGTCAAAAGAACTTCGGCTAAATACATTGACGTTGATAGAGTTTTTGAATAAGTAAACTGTGCCTTCTACGACACTTAATTTCTCGTACAAACAGGAATATTTGATCGCATTAGAGAACTACTGTGACAGAGTATTATCGAAAACAAAACTATTGGAATTCTCAGGTGGCACCATACGGTAGTAATCTAATGCGATAAAATAGCTGATGGTGGACTTAACAGTATAGAAAGACTCCTAACATGACGTGAAAGCCGTCGTGAGAGTGTCATATAAAAATGTCATCTGCCCGCTTCCAGTTATTCCCTTGTACGAGGCAATTTCCGTGTCGAAAAGTACGTCATAATTTGCTGCGTAATCCGACGTTTAAATCGACACACTAATCAATATTATTTATTGAGCTAGCAACTCTAATCAGTTGAATGTTATGAGTCTTACGGACAAGTCAATATATCAAAATTAACTAAGAGGCTCGCCTCTGGAAAATTTTCGAATATGGCGGCCGCGATTGCTGCCGGGAATCACAGTTGGAGAACGTAATCCGTTAAATATCAACAATACTGTAAACCAAAGTGTTGGAACAACAACGGTAATAGTACATAGGCAGTGTCTGTGCCATGATGTCAGCGTTTTCCCTGCCGAAATACCACGCAGAACAAACACAACTCAAGAGCGCGAAGTAAACTCACTACTATCGCGTATTTTAAATATTTAGTTGACAGAAACGTGATTACGAAGCGATAACAGTCCCGTGAGCAGCAATTGCGGACTGCAGTAACCATAATGGTGGGCAGGCGCTCGAATGCCAAAAAAAAAAAAGTTTGTCTAAGAAAATCCCCTAATCACTAAGCGCCTATTTTGGTGGGTAGAAATCGACGGAAATTTTGGAATGCCCAAGATAAGCTGCTCCTCTTCTTCAACGTCCAGCTGCTGGCTGGATTATTAATTAATGCAAACGCAGCTTCCATCACCAAAATATATCGGCCACTTTTAGAAGTTCCCACCATTACGATACATAAGGCTGTGCAGGTTTCATATGAGATCTATAGCCACTATTCCTAGGTAAGCCTGCCGCTCATATCTGCTATCATCGTTTAGAAGAGAAAATGCTGTTTCTATGGGAGTTGACGCGGAAATTCGTTTAATGAAATAACGGTGCAACAATCAGGCTCACGAGGACAGACAAAAGTAATTTGTTTGCTGAATTCCACTTTAGAATATTTGCTGTAGCCTTAATTAAGCTGATGTCCATTTACTGTATCAGCCCATAGCTGCACCTAACGAAGGTAAAGTAAGTGTGAGGTTGCTCG
>NW_019213507.1:16121-26942 GCF_002532875.2 Varroa jacobsoni
TTGTATTGCTAAACTTGCATAACAATCCTTTTGCCTAGAAAAGCAATAAATAAACATAAGTGTATGAAACACTTGGCGAAGTTAATGCAAATGCTTAGAATCTTTTAAAAACTAATGAGATTTGCAGAATCAAATTTAGCAAAACACAAAGAAGTGTTTTTATCGCTCTATGTGCACCGTACTTCCCACCGTACTCCTGTAGAAACAGACAAGACACCGCCAACGCTGCCAAGAAGAAACTTCGTAGTAACATTGTTATTGATGCCATATCGCTATTGCTCGACTCCACCGAAATGGGCACGTTGATTTTGTCCAATATCAAAAAACATCAGACACTCTACTGACGCGTTGTTATCACACAATCTGCTGGGGTTCAGCTGTGTATCAATTTGCCTAGTGAATCAACTCCGTTGACTCGCATGACTCAAGATAGGAACGTCCATTCTGAAGATGAGGCGCTGGAACGGTAAGACAGTTAATGTGACAGGATACTTAATACAAATGCCATACCATACTACGATGTGCACGTGTAGTCCCGGTTACTTACAGGAACGAGGAAGGGCTTTAGTTCGGAGATAGCATGCGCCATCCGACTATAAGCCTCGGCTGGAGGAGCGAACGTGGTCACCTCGACGTGCAGATCCTCATGAAGATGTGAGTATTTTGGGTCCGATAACTGGCGTAATTCTTCTTCCTGAAATTAACATATATAATATAATTCTTCCATACGGTAGATAAGTACATAAATGTTTATATTCGTTTTGACAGCCATATATCGCTGTTATTACGTGTTACGGCCTTTTTCTCCCCTCTATCTATTAATAAAAAGTCATCGTCAATCGTCAATTTGCGCTGTTCATTCCCCTCCTACTTGTTGCGGTTACCTTGGCTTTATCGCGGAACGATCCGCGTCCGAGGATGGCCATCTTCGTTTGTGTCTCCTCTTGTAGCCTTTTCAACGAATTTCCCTTGGGTCCAAGAAGCTTTCCAACAAAGTTAAACTGTAACCAGACAAAGAAAACAGTCAGAAAAGAGCTAAAGCCATCATAGATTTAGTACGGTAGACTAACTTCGCTATAGCACCGATAGCATTTGCAGCCGTGCAGTCAGTTGTCAGCTCACTGACGGTATCTTACCCACAGTGTTTTTGCGTCACTCTGGGCTCCCATCGACTCTGGGGCAGGCCAACTACCTCAACAAAGTCGAAGTGCGCTTATCTCCCATGGGAGTATTTCCATCCTGAATGTTTACAACACACGTTGTATGTTTCTATGCATGGCATTTCTGTCTACCTATCCGCTTAGCTAAGCGATTCTGCGCTTCAAAAGCGTTTAGTATTTATCCTCCGTCTGGACTTTTCGACTCATGCGTGTGCACCTAAAGTAGGTATGCCTTTGTATAATGATTTTATTTGGTTAGGAAATGCTGTAAGACGTTAAATTTTCTTGAAGGCGCGGGAACCTTATTTGCTACAAAAATTGTCCGGGGAAGTGTTGCAAAGAAATAAAGATTGAACCTTAAAAAAATTAATACCCCCACCAATAAATACACTATTGCTGCTTATTGTACCAGCCTAGTATGGCCACGGCAGCTTTGATATACTCGAGCGGCTATGCCCACTGCGTGATTGATAGCAAAACATATACGCGACCACAAGCCTCGCGTTGGTAATTATAACGGACAAACAGAGTGCCACAACCTTTTATTGTTACGTTGTTCGAGCCTTATCTGATGCCTGGCATTTAGAACTGTCTAGTGAAGTTTTTATTTAGTTTATATGAGTATGTTGACAGTTTGAATGCTGTGACGCACAGATAAAGGCATTACTAACAACAGAAGATATAGTTTGAAGACGGAAAAGATAAGTGCCACAATGGCTGACATCGATAATTCTGTACTACTGCAGACGCTAATGAAGGGAGAAAAAACAGAATTTTTGTGACTGCGGTTTTGTTTCCTTCAAAAGGCGAATGGGTTTCGTGAGCTGTGGCACGTAACTGAATGACACAGAATCAACAGAAATTTCAGGAAATCGTCTCTTTTTTATTAAACGCCCCTGTCATGCCCCCACCCCCATATGGTACCATGCCCATATCCAAGAACCTTTTTAAATCATTGATTTATTTTTTATATCCTTATGGTTTGCGTAATTAGGTAATACTTCGAGCGAATTTCTATACCGTGACAACAAGGTCTCTTCCATTTCCTCTGGACTTGCACTGAACCGTGTGAACTGAAGGTGACAAACTGAACAGAGGTTCGCATACAAATAAACACAGGTACACATACAAACACACACACCTCATCCATAACTTTAAACAAAATTCTCCAGTGCTATGTACCCAAATCATAAAGCAGTACATAAATAACGTGAATTGCATCACGTTTCGCTCTTACCTAGTCGTTCCCTTCTACCAAGCATCTCAGTCGCTCATTTTTAGATTCAGGGAGGTCGGAGGTTGAATCTTCGCATACCAGCCGCTGTGGATTTACTAGCCGAAACGAAGACCCACTATTTTTGCCCATTGCTACTGTGATGCTCTTTGCCTGGCGCCACCGTGACCACCGACGCTGTTGCCTGTGCAATGGGTTCGCCTGACAGAACGTTGGTTCCGCTCAGCGAGATCTGATGACCCTGCACCACGTGTTCGAAAGTATACCCTTTATTAGCGCAGCAGTAAACACTATAGCAGTTATTTTAATCTCTGTTATCCCTCCTGCCCCAAAGGTTTGCCGGCAAAGGGCTCTAATGCCAGCAAAAAAAATCGAAGCTGGCTATTGGCTTCCCCTGTGCCTCTTCATGCAGCTTGGCTATTCGTATTAGCCTGAAGCAGCTGTGTAGATGGATTCAAGAGAACTCATACGCTAGGCGACGTGCTCAGTGAATGGTTCGTGGCCAATATCATATTTTCGTTAACTATCATCTATCATGAGCCTTGGTGACTCTGCTGGTTCAATGACGACAAGGAAAGTTGGAGCTTGCGCAAATCCCTGTGCTAGCACATTGGTTCCACTCCGTTTGGTCGTAGGCCGAAGACGGCGGCCGCGGCCAACAATAGACGCGGCAGGAACTAAGTCAGTTGAGGAATGTCTTCTTCAGTTTGAACCATCATATTAGAACGAACCTGCTTTTGCGCTTTACCTATGTCTGATATTGCTTTGGACTCGACAACCAAGCAGGTAGCTGGCTTAGAAGTGACATACTTTCTCTAATCCCCTGAGTAAATCATCTTGCAAACAGGGACTGGCGGGTGGAAACGTGTGCGCGAAAATCTGTTAGCTGACCCAGCTACCAGGGCTCGTGGTAGGTTCTACGGGGGAGTAGACGAGCGACCGGGGTATTAAGGAAAAATGTGTACCTCTCAAATGCCGGGTAATCAGCCTGGTGTAATGCTTGAGCTCGCTCGAGTATACGCTGTAGACCACTATAGTGAATTTAATTCACATAGAAAATGGGCTAGCTCACGGTAGCTAACGGCGATTTGTTTTTTGTTTGCGTAGTAGATTGTCAACGCCAACAAGGATTCATCTAACGAACGAGTGAATTACCGCTAATGTATGCCGCGTCTGGCGTGAAGATCATTAAAAACATTGAGGCAAATCGCCATAGAGAGGTTTCGTCACACATTCTAAGCAAGAAGCACGTTTTTGTGGGAAGCATCGTACACAAACCGTAAAACGTACAAACGTACAAAACGGAAGTAGTCAAATTTTACTTATTCACCTTTGCTAGTAGTAATTAAAACAACACAATATTCCAGTGAATATAAAAAGTAATTTGAAATCATTCAAAATAGTTTGCGTCACATCGGTTATACGGGTACTGTTGAGCTTACTATACTAAAGACTATCCTAAACATTCTAAATATGTTACCAAGCGGCAACGAGCGACACAGTCTATATGAAAATTTCTCCCATATCTGGGGGGTCCTACATGTATCGTCAGGCTCGCGTCTCAATTTCCTACAGAGTCTGTGGTGGAATCTATGTACAATAAAGCGAGTGACGATGTATCTATTTAGGCGATTCGTCTTTTTTCGCTCAGTCCTTATTTAGTCCGAAGTGACATTCCTAGTTAATGGTTGATCTTGGAAGCGTTCCTTCAGGAAGGCTCAAAGAAGGTTTTCCGACAGTAGTGACGAGTAAATCAAGAGAGACGCGAGGCAAATCAAAGCCACTACAGAAGGTTTTGACACAATTTAATTGTTCAAGGTTGTCCATTAAATGATCTTTTTAAATGATGTTTTTTTATACGTTGCGATCTTGAGACCTGATAAGTTGAAAGTGGTTGCAAAGAACAGCTGATAAGACAATTTGACTGTGGCCAATGCTGCTTTCCTACATCTTTTGGCTACACTGTCAGTGGAGTGGAACTTCTGCCGTTCGCAAAAAAACAACCTTAAGCACAGAAACACATTAAGATAGATGACAGGCACCCTGGTGTAGGCCTGTGGCCGCTGTCCTGCTTTCTCTTCTAGGCTTCGTCGCCCCCATCTCAAATGCGTGACTGCCACATGGTGCCGGGATAGAGCTATACCTGGAGCATGTTAGATCCGTAGATTAAGTCAGCCCTATACAAGGTGACCTCGACTGCCTTCTTCGTTTATCAGGAAGGCCCTTCAGTAGGATGAAAAATAAGAATGAACTTGAATTGTTGCTTTGAGCCAGGTGGAAGGTGAAAGTCAATGGTTACTTTCCGTTGTCAATAGCTATTGTGCTTTCCCGTCGAATCGCAACGAAAAGATCGAGCACATTTATAGGAACAACGACCTTGGTAATCGTCAGCATTATTTTATCCCTGGGGGTCAAATCAAATGCTGCCTTGAATTCGACAAACGTCACGTATAGCAGATTACGCGGCGTGACCAATGGTCACTTGACGTCAGCCACCAGGATTCTGCAGGTCGTTTCTGTAGAGCGATTTCTTCGGAACCCACAATACTCCGCTGGGTTGGCATGAATGCTTTCCAAGTAGTTGTCTTTCAGTCAGCAAACCAGAGATCAGCTTACAACAAACGCTCTTCTTCGGTACCTTCTCCCGTGATAACGGTGCGGTTAAGTTACCCTTCTTTTAGGGATTACTAACGGCTTTGCAGCTCTATACTGGGCCGGAAATGTACCAGTAAGTATTCATTAAAAAGTGCCATTCGGCATGGTGTCACATTGAGACGTTCGTTGCGAACCTTATATGGATCAGCGGCTTTTTTTGTTACGTAGGTCTCAAGACCCTGCAATGGCTCCCGCAATGTAGTACTTCGTTGAAAGATATTGTGTTGTATTGATATATACTTCTCTTTTCAGGCTGCGGCGAAAAACGGCACGAAGCGTGGTATCATATGCTCTGGACGGAAACGTCTCTGAGAAATGATTTATGAGAGTTGAGGGGCTAATCGAGTTAGCCGCCGAGGTGCAGTAATGCACTACCCAATTTCTATGGTTTACGTTCTGCATCGACGGTCAAGCGGCAAGGTATTGTTGTCTGTGCGACGAATACGGTTTTCGATAGATCGCCTTAAGAACGGGGCCTAAACTAGAACCTGGACTGGATTTCTGGCACAGGTTTAATATGCCATTTGAGCCCTCCGGATAAGGCTGGAAGTATAGTTTAACCATAGCCTATGCTTCCGAGGTGGGGGGCCGAAGAGGCTGTATTATAGACTAAAGGTTTTCAACCAGATGCTACATTTAAGTTTCGGCATTCACCGCGTCAGGTATAGGAAGAACTTTGTGGCTGCGTTCCAGGAACTTGCCTACAATCAGGTGTCATGACGGAGGTTGGCGTTTGATACTCCATGCGGGTGCACCGTGGCGATTGATGCCTATCGATATTGGCATATGAGCATGAATACTCGCATCCCGTTGACAATGAATGATTCTGACCCTGAAAGTTAACTCAATCGCTCTCTACGCAAGTCGCAAAAGTATAGATCACGGAATTTTCTGTTCGTTTCAGGAGGGCGAGCCAGGAGGGCGAGGGGTGAAATTTACTACTCCGCTACTGTAGTCCACGAATGTGTCTAGAAGGACCGTAGCGCGGCTCGAGCTCGCTCGGTCTAGGCAGGTGTTGAAGTCACTGGCGGTGAGTAGAGAAGAGGCAGAATTAGAAGAAGTTTGTCAATGCTGCGAGAACCTATCACAAAGTCCTCGACGTTTAAGGCCGATCTGAGTAGTTGACCGTAATCCAACTGTTCGGCTTAATTCTGCCTTTTCCCGTCGGCGATTCTTTAAAGGTGGCCTTGTTTGACGATGATTCGTTTTTTGACGCTGATCCAGTGGCCGCAAAGTTCGACTCTAAAAGTCCAGTTGAGTGCTGCGGTCATCGATGGTGGTTGAATGAACATCTTTTAGCTTTCGCCCCGCTAGGTTGTAGGAGTTCCACGCACGAAGAAGGGTATAATTCTGTCAATGTTGTTAGCAACCTTGCCGGCCACCTGACTTCTATGTCTGGACCGTCCACTCTCGACGAGCGGACGCTCTGATATGGAGAGCAAAAAAGCCGAATATTTCTTGACTCGTTGTATTTGTCGCCTTGCAGTTCTAGCCAAAGAGGCAAACGCAGAGTACATGGTTTCATGGAAATTGACGTTTTTGAAGAGTTCCCCACCCCACTGATTTATCTGTCCTATCGAAATTCCATGCATTTATGATAACCAGCCTATAAAAAAACCACAACTGGCCCGTCAATGCTGTTTATACTTCTCCACTTTGTACATGACACTGTCGATGTCCATGTTTCGAGCCGCGCGAACAGCTTCTGGCGTCTTCTTAGAAAGGATCTCTTGTGACGACAAAGGGCCCGAGTCATCGGAAAACATCTCCGAGATGTCTAGCAATTCAGGGCCGGCCGCTGTCACCAGTGCCACATGCCTCTGTTTCATTTGCCCTTGCAGCTTCATCACTCGATGATACAGGAACTTTGTATTTGATTCATTGTCCAGCGCACTTGTCCACTCATTTCAAACTGTTCTATTAACTAGTCTGATGCTGGCACTAAGCATGCCCTTATAAACCATTTGCTTGCTGGATCGGATCATCGCTGGTCTATAAGACAATATGCATTACTCTGTTGCACTTCAAGTGACGTGTGTAAACATTACCTTACTATCCATTGTTTATCGTTATTGCTATTTAAATAAAATGTAACACTTTTACAGCTGGCCTGTGTTTGTTGTTAGTTCTGTTGATATTGCGCCTGAACCGTGCTGATTCATGTCATTTAGTCGTGTAAAATCTAGCCGGAATGGCTCGGGTGCGTGTCCATGAGTGGATTGCACTTAAGCGACACAACCTAGGTCACAACCTTGCCAGTCACTCTCCTAATTCGAAAAAATAAGCTCGCCTTTGCAGGGTCAATTAGGATAATACCGGGTGTTTTCGGTATCTAAGAGTGTACGGGTTGAAGTGGACTCGATTAATACCCAAGACGCATAGGAAGGCTCAATAAGCCTCCGTATAGAGTGACGTACGCTGAAAATCATACACTCACGGCCAAAACAGCTGACGGCCATTTGATAACTCAATTCAATAATGGTGGGCGGTGGATAATATTTTTCATATCAATCCCATGAAATTGCGATTGGCAAAACGATGGCTTAAGTAATGAGCATTTTTTTTTTTTACAAAATTACATGTCTAACGGTCGTTTATAGCTAGCTGTAGTGGCCGGCTTTTTTTGCTAGGCTGACTGAATATCACTATATTATTAAGTTTGAGCAACGCACACGCTAGCTTAACATCGAACAAAAATATACGCAGATGAGCATCACAGAACAAGCCTAAGTGTTCTGTCTAGACACTAGACAATTTTGACTGCGGAAAAAGCAAGCCAAATTTAATCTCTACAGATGGCCACCTGATTTTAGACGTGGTTTTCCATGAGCTGTAGCTGTTAGTAATGTAAAAAATTCAAGCAATAGTGCTTTCAAAAACAACATTCTCCTGCTGGAGCTGTTGTCCCAATAGTGCAGATTTGAGTGGGATGAAACAGTAAACTTCGAAGAGTGTCTACCAAAGTAGTACATTATTCAGTAAGCCATCAAGCCTTCTTCGCTGGCCTAACATCAGCCTTAGCCTTCGGCTGACTCCAACCTGCGTTATGCACTTTGATAAATGCAGGCAGCGATTCTACTAAGTGACGAATCATGAGACCTTCGCTGGTTAAACAGCATTTCGACGTCGAAGAAACGAATTCTTCGTTTTTCCTGATTTCATCGAAGTCTATTTCGTTTACAGTCCACGTGAAGGACAGGCCCTAGCCTGTAACCGAATTCAACTACCCACTTACCCAGCTGAGGTTTCGATCAATCGACATCTCCTGCTACCTCATAGAAATTTCCGTGATCGCTTTCCAAAGGTTGGGCCCTGTTAGCCCATTAAGTGTTCGCCAAGTCTTAGTGTACCTCAGACCGTGCTACAAGATCCGTTAAATTCTAACATCAGGTCCTATCAATAAGATCGAGCAAAACGTACCTCTGTTGGGCATAAGCTAAGCAGCCAGTACACATAAGGGTACACAACTTCCAGCAATATGAACAGCTGTTAAATAAACGGCTCTTCAAAGCGACAAGATGTAACGATTTACGTTTTATTTAGAAATTAGATCTATTCTTTTTCTGCATGATTTTGTCGTAGTTTTTCCTTTTTTTCATGATCTGATAGCTAACTTGTCATTTCTGTTTGATCTTTCTGTTCATAGATGCTAAGGACCCATAGCTACTTTCCCCTCGCTTGCTCATAGAGTTTTGTCTCCTATAGCACGCCTTTTTCCCCATGCATCTCTATGATGATATGCCGTTTTTATTCTCGTCATTGCGATTTTTCAGCACATCGCCTTCCTCGACGCCAGCGGAGTTTCACAGGCAGACAAAAGATACTGAAATTTGAGTTCTGCTGTAAATCCCAGATTTTGTTACTGCTGGCAGATAATGTTTTGTCTATCTCATTCGGGCGGTGGGCATAACAAGGCCAATCCGTCGATCTACCGCGCAGCGCATATTCAGTCTAGTTCTGTTTCATCGCTTCGATGAGTTCAGGACGAAGGTGGATCCTTTGTTGTTTCTTTCACCCTACAACGCTTTCCGATGTCACCATACCACTGTGTTCTTCTGATATCGTCGCCGGGTCTTCTGATCCTGCTACAATCAGGATTGAAATAGGAAAGCGCTGCATCGGTATTTATGGAGCCTTGTAACGATTTCTGCTGAGCAACTTCTTGCCTGTTTTTTTCTAAATCAACGATATCATGAATGTTAAACGTAGAGAACGACAGTAGTTCTGCTAGCCTACAATAAACAGTTAGGCTTGTCAGCCCCCCAGTACCTTTGCTTTTCGGATAGGAAGCACCGCCAAGTAAGTAGTGACCTAGATTAAGGAGAGTAAACGAATCTGAGGCCGACCAGGAAACAAAAAAAAGCTTGATCGATAAAGGCGATTTGAGAAAGTAACGCACAGATCAACGGAGGAAAGTCGTCTTCTTGAATAGTTATTATTCCCAATGAAATATCGCTCAAGAAGCAAAACCATCTGTGGTAAAATGGTACTCGAAAAACAGATGCGTTTGGTGGCCTATCAACGAACCCAACTCAATCGTGGATTTGACGAGATTTTCCAATGCAGGGACTTGATGAGATGACGATACGTTTCATGAGCTAGCGTAATTGCGTGCTACGACATCACCCTAAAAAGCGAGGCTGATCAAAAAAGTGATTTCGACAAAAGGTACGATTCAACCCATTAGATCGCATCCTTTCGTGAGACTTGAGTGTATTTAATAGATCGATTATAGCATACAAAACGTTGAAAACAGAACACGCACGCCACGAACAGATACGAAACGGCCCGGGTTACGAAAAACGCACAGATGGTGCCCTTCACAAAGGTGGGTAGCAAATGCAATAAACAAGCGTATGCTGCTTTCGAACTTGCCTAAAATAGTCCATATTTATGGCTCCGAAATTTCGGTGCTTACCGTGAAATAATATTTATAACACTTTATCTAAAATGATTTACAAGATGTCATTATCAATGTATATTGCAATTATGTCGACAAGTTCTTGTAGTATAGCTTGACGATCCTCTTTTGTTACTGTATCAGGTGCTCGCAACCTTTTATCCAGTGCTACCTAGTTGTAGTATGCGAATTATATTAATTGAAGCAAGAGCGACTATTAGGCCTTGGAAATTTCTCTATGTTGCTAAGGAAAGCCATAACCCACATTGGCGCATAAGATAGGTCGCTATTGCAATTGAACTTTGAGACGACGCCTAATTAGGATCCACTGCCAGTGTTGGACGTTATGTTAGGTTAGATGGCGCCGGGCCTTCCTTCTATACCAGGCAAAACAAGCGGTCAAGCAAACCAGCAAAGGCTGCCACTTCTAATGCTCGTTTTAACTGAATTTTTAAATTCTCGCGGCATCCTTCGATTAGAAATTTTCTTATGCTTGAGTAAGGCTTGTCCGACCTAACGAGGGCCAGCTTTCACGACCTTTCGAGCCATCATTTCATTAAGAGCAGTTCTCTTTTTAAGCATATAGCAAGCGGTGGTCGCGACCGTAGTTAACTTAGCATATTATGGCACTAGACACACCCAAGTCAGTGGAAGGAAGACTAACTGTCTCTTGAGAGATTGCCCCATGATTGTCCAATTCTCTTTTGTAACTCTCGTTTGAAATTTGTCAGTAGGACACAGTACTAAACGGAAAATAAAGACACTCGGAGGAGTAAACATATCGCCATATAAGTCCAAACAGCAGACGTAGCTTGGCCGTGCACGAAGCAACACATGCAAAGCTGTATACAGGAACAGGTAGGGAAATTCTC
>NW_019213507.1:27042-35233 GCF_002532875.2 Varroa jacobsoni
TATATATATATATATATGCTCTGGCTCAAGGCCCGTAAAATGTAATTCTGTTGGGCTTGTAGAGAAAGAATCGAGTTGCTCTCATCGTACTGCTTCACCGGACGCCCTTTAATTTGTAGATTTGTATTACTAATAGAAGAACTACCAAGTAATTATTTTTAATGGTTATGTCCTATACGGTCTACAATAATATCATCGACAAGACATTAGTTAGTAAACAATTAGAAATTAAGAAAGCAACCACCTTTTACTTGTTCGGTCCTACGAGTACGACAGTAGGAAGGCCATTATTGTCGAAGCATAATATATATTGAGCAATCTGGCCTAGTTATGGATGTCACGTCGACGATGATAATTAATTCTACCAGGTCCGAAAAAATAACATGTGGTCCTTCAGTGTAATGTAGCTTATGCCTTAGGTGTTTGTGTTATGTCACGGAATGTTTAGGTATCGGCTGGTTTTTTCAAAATCATATCGTCTTGGGGTATTAGTTGATGACACAAAAATAAGCGGGCTGTTCAACGCTTTGAAAAACACTTCAATAAACTGTCATTTTAGCGCTGATTTATGTATCTCGTCAACATTGTAAGAGGCAGAGTCTCCTTTAGATAATTATCTATTGACACTCGTCTCGAACAGCGTGACGAGACATCGCCCTGACCAATTCTCCTATCTATGCGTGGTATAGGCCGCAAGTTTGCCTATGTGTGTGATTGTGAATTTAGAGCGTTTTATATGATACAGAAATCAAAGCAAACATTTAACGTCGGAGATGCACTGGGGAAATCATCGTTTAAATATGAGCCCCTCATCACGTTCATTAGATGAACCTAGCTTACTATTATGGTGTACGACTTCTATCAAGCTTTTACGTAGAAATATATCATCTACATTTCTGATAGCCGAGAAGGCCACTTCTGTTTCACTAATGAGAAGTAGCGTGTACAAAGGGCGGAAAATTTGCTTCTGAGTAGTATAATTTTTTTAACTGAAATTCTCCCTTGGCGTATCGATGGACTTCTTTTAAAACGTATTTTATTAAGTCACTAGATCCTCCTCGGCATCAGCTTAGTGGCATTAAGTACGTGATGAGTATGCCCTGTCAAAATAGTTACACCCATTTCCCTAGCAATAACAACAATAACTATAGTTAGTTTTCAATGTTTAGAACCAAATTTGCCAATTGTAGAGCTTACCTACTTCGATGCCAATACTCACATTTGGATGGTCCTTGACGGGTACGACTACCCGTACTTGTAATCGAATTGGTCGACCTTTATGGATGTCTACGAAGGAGACTTTGCTACTTCCGCTCTGCAAACGACCAATTTCTATTGCAGAATTGCAGCAGAAATTGGCCGTCGAAGTAGGTGTATTCGTTGACCGCAAAAAAGTTCGACGAAAAGTCGAAACATCGGTGATACGCAGCGACCGAAGACGGCGTGATTCGGTTCAACATGAAAGAACAACGATGTAATCAAGACAAAATACAACAGCTCTAATAAGAATCACATGAAATAGACCAAATAAGTACTATATAAAAAAAAAAAAAAACTACAACCCATTTGATACTCGACAAGTGTTTTCTGTTACCGAGGAAAAAGAGACATTTGTTTCCATATATTCCACTGCTGACCTGTTCGATGTTCATTGTTTGATGATACTCTGGCGATTAGTAATTTTTTTCGTCATTTGCTTTGCAAAAACATACAGGTTTTTGTGTGCCTATTAACGAATACAAACCGGCGAACCTCTGCATCTGGTATCCAGGTGCAGCTAACAACTATTTTTTTCCTTTTTTTTTTTTGTTATTATACATTGAAATTTCGGGAACTTAACCTACCAAAGAGAAAAATACTGCCCGAACTTATAATGTGTCTTACAATTCCTCTACGGCTACGAATTGATTCGTCACCAGTTCTATCAACCAACCAGGTAACATCTATAGAAAATAAACATGTCCGTAGTGCCATTCACAACGTACTTTTTACACTCGACCCAACTCCCGAATAAACCCGTATGTGCTAGACATCCCAAGGTGATAACTATATGATTGCTTGGCCATTCAATGCGCTACGGCCACCATGCTAAAATTAATGCAACCATACGATTGTGTCAAACGCAGTAGAAATTACGTACGTCCTACTTTCCACTGCTTTCGACTGCTGCCTCAGATGGAAACGTCTCAGGAATCTGTTGCGTTCGTTCAGCTTTGATCGCGTTCTCTTCCCTTTTTTTGAGTTTCTTCTGTTGTTTGCTCTCGCTAAATTCAGCTGTGCTGCTCGTTGTCGTACTTTCGTTCGAAGGCTATATAATTATTGTCATTAATTATCGGCACTCGAAGTCGCGGTTGAAGGCGTTGCTAAATAACAACTTTTGCGTTATAGCTGAGGGTGACATCAGTGGGAATGATTTCGAACGAGTCGTTTTTACAGTCCTTTACAGAGACGTTTAGGTGAGACGCAGAAGGGGGCCATCCACATTATGCATGACAAACTTTTCCTAAGGTGGAAAACTGTGTTGTACCATTCGATGCTGGGGGTATAGTCAACCAACGCGATGACCAAAGATTGTTCGCTTCTTGCTGCCCACTAAAAATAGATGGGTATAATAGCGACTTTTAATTTCGGTGGTCTGAAATTTGCGATAGCTACAAATCGCAAAATCACAGTGACATACAAAGTAACTGCATCAATCCCCAGACCACCCAATGAAATCATTCTTGGGGAGGCAATGCTTAAGAATCGATGGGGAACTTTATCGCAAGTGCAGCTATACTACTGCATGCATTACTTTCCCCTTTTTAAGTTAACTAAGCTTTGAAATGAATAGACAAAACGAGGTTACAATCTGTCGCATTTTGCCAGCAATAGACACGAATACGACCTCTCCGAGTGCTATTGTTCCATATAGAAAAGGCGAACTAGGCGACAAATTTTCCTGTGTTTTTTGTCACTATAGTTGTTTAAGGTTCATACATTTGACGTGCCAGTATGAACCAGTCGGCGAAATTGATTTACTAGCAGATTGCCTGAAATATGGAAAAATAAAAAGCGCAAAAGCCTAAGAAACAAATAACATAGAGATCGCTTCTGTTTAGATATAGGGACATTTTCGTCAAACCGCTTTGCAGCATAATGAATTCAAGTGACCGATATCGACCAGTTTGACCTACGCGAGGTCAGCCGTGGTCGCTGCAAATATTCATTACCACTGGAGCTTGCGAGAGCTTAAACGGAAGCAAGAAAAAACGAACTAGGAAAAAGAGGTTTGTATTGCATCATAAAGCTGCCGGCTTCTTAGCACTATATGCGACAAGGTTTGTCAAATTAGAGCACTCGGCGGAGAAATCTTCGGCAAAAATTTTACGCTAAACGAATTAATTTCAGCCATCTCCTCACATATATCACATTTGGCAAAGACTTCTGACTCGACGAGCGAGTAATATATCATGTTTTGTACACTAACTGGTGTAAAACATTTTCTATTTTCGAATATTAATCGAAATCACTAGATATCTGTAAAGCAGTATCAAGCGCACAGTTCTATCAAATTCCGTGCCTCGGGTAAGCATTTAAAGTAGTATTGCAATTTTTATGATGAAACCCGTCCATATCAAGGAGTTGTTATCTTTAATTTAAAGCTTACAACTGTGCTTGACACAAGTTATCAGTCCAATAAAGTTGTTCGACCCAGCTCTACTATAGCCTACCACTGTTCTATTTCCTATACGTGCTCCGGCAGTACAACTGGCATCAGATAACTTGACTACCCCATAACATCATAACGTGCTCCTCGTCACCAGTTTGCGCAATCACATCCATATAAAAATATGTTAGGTAAAGTCAGATAGGTATTCGCCTCCTTGCCGGCTTACGCTAGAAGGCTCCGTCAGCTCGTAACTCCACTATAAGGTAACAGCTATCCGTCCTTTTTCCATTTTTCCCTATCTCGATTCTAGACAAAATGCGACAAGCATTTTGTCTAGAATCGAAATCCCACCGACTGCGCGATAAATAATCCTAGGTTGACCCGAACAAGCACTCGTGTTTGGTACTGCTGCTACCTTTCAACTGAAGTGTTGCCTGCTTGATCCCCCTGACCAACGCAGACCGGCAATAATCGATGTTCCTAAGAACGCGATGGCGTTTGCCCCAGTTCCGTCCGATGAGGCCCGAGCCTAAGAAGACGGCAGCGGAAGGAATGTTGTTGTCGTCAGCAGCAGCGTAAGGCCACCTCCCCCTCTTTGTTACTCATTCCTTCATTTCCCCGAGCCTTGCCTACGCGTCCTCCACAAAACAAAGGAGAAAAGCGCCTCATAGACGAGGCATTATCACGCGCTGCTTCTCCTATCTTGATCTAACAATCGTAGCACACGTTCGCCGAGTAACTTAGCTACGACAGTACGGGGTTCTGGAGGGCATGGTAAACGAGGAAAAGCCTCTTCTGCTGCTACAAGAAAGATGGAAATACCATTCGTACAGGTAGTTTGGCCAATTCTTTTTTCCTTCCGTAGACACGAGGCATTTATGGAGCTAGCTGCTCAAAAGCACTGCTTTGATTCATAGAATATAACGCTTGTACCCTTCATTTCATGTATTGCCCTGCTCTGGCCTTTCGAAGAGCTACTGGCACAGTGTCCTTGCCCTTTTCTTTTTTTGTTCGTTTTCTACATAGAACTTCACCTCTGCACGCAACAAAATCGCATGGCACCCATTGCCGAGCTGATACCGATCTGATGTGAGTTGTCGGCTTCGATTCAAGGTATCGCTATTCGTTTTCTCTTAGCTGTGAGCGCGAAGCAGGAAGGCTGGCCAGCCTTTTTTTTCGTCTAAGTTATGCCAAGGCAGTGATGCCAACGGTAGCGCCAAACCTATCATGTTAGGCCAAGCCGACCCATACGAAAACCTCTCGTCCAGGTCCCAGAAAAAAAATCTGTCAAACAACATACACAGATAGAAAGGCGCAACTACCGAGAAACCATCGTCTGCGGGCATCTCCACAATAAACATCACAACCGCCACTATCATCACTGCCGTTGCCATCATTGTAACTATCACAGGAAAGCAAAACGCTGTCAAAAGGAAGAGTAGTTCATTTTTTTTTTCGACGTTTACAGAAAAGACGTTTCCCTGCCATTGCTACTAGCATTGCATGCCGCTTTGACGCCTGAATGAATAGGCTAAAAATGATGATCGCTTCGATGCGAACGGGAAGGAGTCACGAGATGACACAACGCGCTAACGGAGCTCCTTCTCGGCGGCAGCGCCCGGGCCGCTGACGAGCCCCAGTTTGCTTTTGACGGACCACTTCACCCACGCTGCCCTCCCAGTAGCTTTGAACAGAAGAGCCGGTACTGGTGGGAGCTGAGGACAACCAATCGAGCTTGAAGGAAAACTACTGCCCTTACTAGTCAAAGCACCGTGGCGTCATAGATGTCAGACGGCAAGAGTCAGGCACGCTTTGTGCACGTGAAATGACTGGGCTTCTTCTGTCCGCTTTTTTATGTCGCTTTTTCAGTTCTTCACTCTCTATACAACGTTGTTTTTTAGAAAAAGTCCACAACCTACAGAGTGTAACGCTGTTGTTGTTCCTAACTGAAGGCCTTCTTTGGGCCATCGACCTGACGCAATTTATCATAATGTCAGACTGTCACAGGCTACTCAGCTATTTTCTCCTTGTCTGTTGTGCTTCGAAAAACCAAATCACACACGAGCCATTTTTCACTTCGATCCAGCCAAAAGTACGAGTCGTTTCTTACTTTCACTTTCATTCAATTCGCCTTTACTACTGGCCGTAATCGTTCTATTGACGATTGCAAAGGGCAAACACGCCAAAGCACACCGTATCTCACTGGTCAGACTGGCCGACAGTGGCACTGAGAGGTGAAGATGCAGAACTTGGCTTTCCCGATCCTTACCCATGCAACATTCCCAACCGCGCCTTTAAACACAGCAAGCTATATCATAACATCCTATCTCACCTAAGTGACTCAACTTCGGAACAAGGCTATCACATTTTAATAATGATTTGATAAAACAAACTGGGGAAAAGCTAAAGAAGCGACATCGCCGCCGAAGAAATAGCGATAGTCAAGGTGGCCAGAAACAGGACGCGGCAACGCAGATGAAACAAAAGCAAGGTTTTCCTCTTAGCCAGTGGACGAGAGAGCAGCATATGCACGTTGTGTGCAGGATAATAACCGTCACATAGCCGAGAATACGGGGGACCGACAATGTCGAGAAAGACAAAGCAATCTATGGCGATCGCGATCACTGTAAAAATCCAGAAAAAGAGAACATTGACTAGAATCGCGGTGTACTCGAACAAACAAGAGGCAAATGGTAAGTGCTTAACTGGTAGTTTTCGACAGGATATGAAAACATAAGAAAAGAGGACACACGTCACGCCTAGTTTTCGATTCGGGCAATGCCAGTGACGATTCCGGCACCACTGCTAGGCCAAAGGCAACGACTGGCCCATCAATGCACAGGTGCGCCGACAACACGAAAGGCGTAAGTCATCCGTTATGAAGGTAAAGCAAAGGGGTAAAGCCGTCCGCGGCAGTGGCTCAAATAGGCACAACGAAGAAACCATTTAGAGGGGGTGAAAGTATTAGTTTTATTGGTATTCCATGCAGAAGTGCCTACTAGTTGCTGCTTTGAAAGCTTGGATATGGCTTCATTTGCTAGACATATGGTATTTTTGTATCATAGAGGACTTAACTTTCTTATTGGCTGAGAGGACTGAATGTTAGCTCTGCGCTTATAGATGTAATATCCTGCTCGCTTTACTTTTTACTTTATATTGTAATTATATATAATTCGTTATATCTTATCTCAGTAATGGCTATGCTGAGAGCGAGGCTCCTGCGTAAGTCAGTTTAGAGTAAAAAATGATGTTTAAAGAATATTAAAGGCAGTGAAGTGCTTCAGATCAAGGGCCGGCCAAGAATAAAAATATTTTATTTCAACTTAATCATGTAGACTCGGTAGGCTGTCTTCATCCCAAGGTATTCACTGGCGTCTAGTGAAATAAACTAATTAATTCACTACCTGAACCTAGTCGCTTTTCTGAGCGCCGCGGGTAGGGTGACGCTCCTTCATGCGACTTTCAACAGCTCACGGGTCGACAGCAATAGGTCGATACAACCAAGCGTTGTTATCCTGAAGTACATCCCGCTTCAAAAAGTACCCGTAATGATTGCGGCTGTTCGCCCTACCGAGTGGAATCCATGCTCCAGGTCTGTAGTTTGCCAATAAATAGAATATATATTTGTGGCCTTTGTTCATATGTTGGAGCCACGTGTGTGCTCTAGTCCGAAAAATATAGTATCGATCGGCTTATGCATTGGTATACGGCCGAGTGGGCCTAGTAACTGGTAGAGCTGACTGGATCGACATTGGCTACCTTAATTGGATAAATTTATAAGATATATATCGACAATGAGATCCTTGCAACGGGTTTATCACAGACACACATCGATGACTGGGTAGCTAATGTTCAATGGTCGATGCAAAAAGGTTAGCATTGTTCCTGACGAACGAGCGCGTTTCCACATACCTACGAAATGCCTTAGCATGGCTTTCAAGCCTCGCAATGTTCACGCAAGAGCCCACCACTGGTGTGCGTAGGATTGATATTGGCGTGCCCTACTCTTGGGAGTCAGAAGTACTCCGCAGCCAACGAGCGCTCTTTTCTAAGGATCTTTTTGGAAACGGATGTTCATTTGCACAGATGCTGAAGTGAATCATTTAAACCCACTCAGCGGAGAAATGGACTCTTGCTGATGTGACAAAATTAGCAACAAATTAGTAACAAAATTAGTGTTTCATCGTTAATGTGGAATATATTGTATCCAAATTTGTTTTTTCTCAGGTCATCCAGCAATAAAAAAAGCACCACATTTGGGTTGAATCTCACGGGTACTTTAGCACTTTTGGTACCATCTGGTCGACCGACCATGAATGATTTCTCGCCCGGTACCTGAATCCTTTAACTTGCCACATCTACCTACGAGTCTGAGAGCCATTCGATATTCCGACTAATCGTTTTAATATTACACCGCTGCTGTTGACTCTAGATGCAAACGCTTAACTAATTCAACATTATTATAGGTTAGCAAAACGGGCCTTCTAGCTTGTAAAGCCGCTGATACGATACCGCAACATCTGCTTCGCCAACTTGGGC